>NW_020455910.1:488530-543764 GCF_003342845.1 Nothoprocta perdicaria | reverse complement strand
ATGGCTGCCGTCGCCACGGCTACCGCGCCCCGCGGACGGAGCGCGCCGAGGGACCCGCCGAGAAGGCGAAGCGGGCGCGGCCACGGGAGGGGGCGGAAGGGGGAAGAGGSGCGTTTTCTTCCCCAAGGAGACAGGGAATGGGATGGCTCCCAGTCAGGGACAAGACAGCAGTGGAGCGGTTAGGACCCATACCACTTGTATATACCTGCACTAAGATTATTTATCAATGTTCTCAACTTTATTATTTATTTATTTCACTGCAACAACTGGCAGCTTCAGGATGCCAGGAGAGGCGGCTCCACAACTTAGGCTCAGTCTCTTGTCATTTCCTAAAAGACACAGAGATGTGCACTGGATGTCACTCTGCAGAAGACTCACTCAGGAAAAAGCTTTCTAATTCTGCCTCCTATGCTCAGCAAAAGCATCCCGGATTCTCCTTCCCTCCGCCCCCCATCCCTGAAGATAGAGCAGGGCTACTGGCACCATCAAGCAATACCTAAGTTTTGTGTATTTGAAAGGACCTGATAATAGAATTCCTGTCTAGAAACAGCAGGGCGTATGTGTCAAACTCAAAAGAAGGAGGCCGAAGTAAACACTAGAGGCCGCGTAACCACGTAACGTGCCCAGCGGAGCCCACCTCTCRCCCTTTACCCATGGGCAGCCTCACCCCTCACCTCCTCTATTTTCTCCCAATACAGCCCTAGAGCCAACTGCGAGAACGTTTAGGTTGGAAACTGTTTCCAGGTTGCCCCTACACTTTGGAAAGCTCCTGRGAGGGAAGCAGCGGGGACAAAACCCGCCTTTAGCCCCTCGGACATCCTAGGACCCAGCGGCCCTGATGGCGCGTGACGCCACTGCCGCGACGCATGCGCAGAGCCCGCCACCCCTCACCGCGCAACGCCAGCGGGGTATGCGAATGCGCATGCGCAGAGCCCGCCACCCCTCACCGCGCAACGCCAGCGGGGTATGCGAATGCGCATGCGCAGGGCCCTCCACCCGCCCCCACTGCGCAATGCCAGCCGGGGGGGGGGGTGTATATGAATGCGCATGCGCAGAGCTCACCTCCCCATTGCGCAACGCCGGGGAGGGGGTATGGGAATGCGCATGCGCAGCGCAAAGCCCGGGGCTCCGCCGGAGATGCCATGCGCTCCGAGCATGCGCACGAGCGCGCCGCGCCGCTGCGCGGGCCCGGAAGGATTCGCGCGGGGTCGGAGGGGCGCGGACTGCGCATGCGCAGCTCGGCCTCGCGGCTGCTGCTGGGGAAGAAGGAGGGAAGGAGGAGGGCGACGCCATCTTGGTGGTGCGGAGCCGGGAGCTGCGGGGAGCGGGCTCGGTGCGCGGCCTGGCCCGGCGGCGCGGCCGGTGGGTGCCTGGCGCGAGGGAGGGCGCCCGGCCGCCCGGGGCGCAGCGCGGAGCGGTTCGGTTGCGCGCGGCCGGTCCCCGTCCCGGCGGGCGGCGCTCGCCCCGCGCTCGTTAGAGCCCCGGCCCGGCCYTCGCCTCTTCCGCCGGCGCTGCGAGAGCTTCTCCTTGCGGCACCAGCCTCCGCGGCTGCCGGGGCCTGGATTAAATTGCTCAAGTTAAATATATATTTGTATGTTTAATTCTGTTTTTTTAAATTCTTTGCTCTGGAGAAGGCTGAAACAAGGACTCCCCTCCCCGGACTCACCGGTTACTTCTTAACTCGCACTTTTTTCAAAGCTTCCTTCCTTCTTTATTTATTTATTTATTTATTTATTTATTTATTTATTTATTTTTACCTTCCTGTGTTTCTGTTGACTTGTGTGCTTCTGGGCATGCAGGTCTTGCAGCCCAGTAGTAAAAGTGCAGGTCTTGAGGTGCTTACAGGCTTTTTTGAGAGCGAGGCACTGGGAAGTTTTAATGGGATTTGGAATGTGCTCTGCAGTGGCTGTGGAAGTGGAGGTGCAGTGCTGCGTTCTAGTTATTTGGGTTCAAATAGAGAATAGTAATGGGCTTTCCTCTGTACTTTTGAATCGTTGACATGAGACTTCTCTCTAATTTATTATCTAAGCACCTGTTCTTTGAAGGTTTTGCTCAGTTGAAGATCTGGTAGTCCTGCTATTTTCATCTTAAAACACCCTTGAAACACATTTTTGTTAAYTCATTTATACAGCTGGACGGCTTGCCTGTGTTTGCTACCACGTCTTGATTGCTGAGTGGACTCAGTAGTAAAGGCTCATTATCTGGACTTTCCTTCCTTTCCGAGGACTTCCTAAATACCATGTTGTGATCTGGAACAGTGTGACTCATTTGAGCACTGCAGTTTGCATTTGGTATCTGTGGGTCATCGTGGAGAACTTGACATTTATCAACAAAGAAGTACTGAGGATATCTGGTTCTGAATGCAGGCTAAAAAATGGGATAGAAATGCAGGATTATGAAATTCAGAAATGCTACAGATTCCATGCGTCATGAAATAGCAGGTCAGCGGATTTGACTTTTGAAGAAACTAAAGTTTTGTGAGAAAGTTCTGCCCTTGATTTCTCTCCTTGCTTGTTGACGCTGCTGTCCCATCTGAAGATATGAAATTGTGGAGAGCTGGTGATCCTCATTGCAGTTAGCAAACAGGCAATTGTTTTCAGGTTGTGTTTACAAAGGGCTGGTTTGGAGGCAAGATAGAATCAGTTAAAGAACTTGGGCTTAGGTCTTGTTCTGTAAGCTCAGGAGGAGCCATTAATTGCTGTGTTTGACAGGCAACYGCATCAGAAATCTTGCTTGTCCATCAGTGTGTTACAACAGTTGTTACAGAGCAAGGACTTTTGCCCACGGATGYTCTGAGGCACTTGTCATCAAGGTATTGGGCCTGAAAATTTTAAATCACTTTTAAAGGATGTAGTCATTTGTTATGGAGGCTTGTGTTTATACTGTCAGAGTGCTGTGGTATGTATCTTGTGACACTAGATGACAGTTTAGAAAATTGGGATACATTCAAGTAGTGTGTTAAGTGATTCCAGTTCTTATATTTGAAGGGCAGTAAACATTTAGGGGAAAATAGTGAACTCAGCTTTGTAGATAGTTGTAGCCAGCAAAGTTGCTTCTTGCTGACTATTTTTGCTCTTTCGTGTCATCCTCTTCATTGTGTGCCCTTGAGTGCAATGCTGGGATGGTGAGTAGCATTCCCTTGTTGTGAACTTTGAAAGCAGGTGGACTTCAGAAGAATGAATACCTACTTGGGATGGACTTGGGCGCCTGTCAAGGACTCAAAGAATTGAGGGTTTCCCTCGCTTTACAACCAGGCTGTCTCATTCAACAGTTCAGTGCGGCACAGTTGATGAGATAACCTCAGCGTGTTTGCAGCTTTTGCAGAAGCCAAGTTAACTTTTGAATTTCCTTTGCCTCTAATATGGAGACACAAAGATGCGATACATAGCATTTTGCTGTCTTTGCCTTGGAACAAGGAAGGAGTTCTTCGGAGTACCCTCAGATTGTGCTTTCATTACAGTGCTTGGCTTTAATATTAGCCACTGCTATGGATGAGCTGCAGCAGTGTAGCACAGTATGTAAAGCAAAGTACGGATATCAGCCATTAATTATGTTTCATTTTCTTTCCACAGTTAAGTTGATTTTACAGAATTTATCAGGTCTTCCAAGCAGAAACAGGTAAGCTGCCAAAAGCTTCACACTTCTCACTGAGTACTGTGAAAAGATCACACACAGCCTTTCCTCACGGACTCGTGGCTGGGAATAGGGTATGGTCTCCTGAGTGCATGCGGCTGCTGCAGTTAATACTCTGGCTACATGAAAGAGACAACATTTTTGAATGCTGAGAAAAGAGAAACGTTATTGAACAGAACTGGTCACTGGGTAGAACAACTTGACAAAGCATTAAAGCCATCATTGTTGGTGAATTCCTTCATTTTTCAGTGATGTAGTTATTCTTTTTTCATT
Source organism: Nothoprocta perdicaria (assembly GCF_003342845.1). Lineage (NCBI taxonomy): Eukaryota > Metazoa > Chordata > Aves > Tinamiformes > Tinamidae > Nothoprocta > Nothoprocta perdicaria. The sequence goes on along the minus strand of NW_020455910.1, from coordinate 539,858 downwards.
CCCCTGTTACCATCTAGTACTTTCTGCGTTATGATAGCAAGTCTCTTGACCTAAGTAAACAGGATTTTTTTTTTTTGCACCTTAGGATTGGACAGAGATCTCTGGCATGCAGTAATTATGCCATGAAAGTCTTAGGTGTTCTTTATGCATTGTGGATGGTGAGGAGTGACTTAGGTGGATTTTGTTGCCCTTAGGATAGGGAATATTGATCTGTGCACATGTGCAGGTGGAGTAGCCAATTGTTTTGACTAATCAACTTCTAATGAATCCTGCCTTAATCTTATGCTTGTGAGTTGTTTGATGCCTTCTCTCTTGATTGAGACAAGGATATTYATTAAAAGGGCTCTAGCTTAAGTGTTAAAGATACTGTAATAGCCGAGTACTAAGACGTGCTATCATGTGTACCTTTTTGTCTGCAGGTGATTTTTGCTGTGGGTTGAGCTCAGCATGGCTGTAGTCATCCGTTTACAGGGGCTTCCTGTTATTGCGGGTCCTGCAGATATTCGTCGTTTCTTCTTGGGATTGAATATTCCTGATGGAGGTGTACATATTATTGGAGGAGAAATTGGGGAGGCTTTTATTATATTTGCGACAGATGAAGATGCACGGCGTGCGATGAGCTGTTCAGGAGGGTTTATCAAGGACTCGCGCATAGAGCTCTTTCTCAGCAGCAAGACAGAAATGCAGAGTACCATAGAAATGAGCCGGAAACGATTTGATCGTGGGGGACGAGAAGCTATGCCTGGGTCTAGACGACCATGTGCTAATAATTCTGGTCCTCCGGGTGTTGGAGAGTTTTCACATTTAGTTGCAGCTTTTCCAAAAGGAATGAGTAAACCTAGTTACGGTCCGCCAAATCATCCGGAGGCTGGTTTCCATGCCAATGGTGCAAGACATGGTGATGCGGGTATACCTAAATCCATCTATCCTCCGCCAAGAAAAGATTCTCATCCATTTAATCCAGATGATCTTTACTTGTTTCTGCGTGGGATTCCTTACTCTGCCACGGAAGATGAAGTTCGCGCTTTCCTTTCTGGCCTGCGTGTGGATGGAGTCATTCTGATAAAGCATCGCAATGGCTTGAACAACGGCGATTGCTTGGTAAGATTTGCCACGCCTGGAGATGCCTTAGAAGGACTTAAACGTCACAGACAATACATGGGTCAGAGGTTTATAGAAATAAGTCCGTCTACGGAGGAGCGGTGGATTGAGTATGGTGGGAGGGTGGACATGGCTAATGAAATGGATCACTTCTTGTGCAAAGAGCATTCTCCAGGCCGAGGTGAAGGCTACATGCATCCCAGGAAGCATTCGCACTCAAGGTCGCCGAGGAGGCAAAGAACACGCTCTCGTTCACCTCCCACCCAGGAATATTACATACACTTAAGAAATCTATCTACTAATATTGACAAGAGAGATTTGAGAGCTTTTTTCCCCGATCTGGATATTTGCAGCAAACAAATCAAGTTCCTGATGGATAAGCATCAGAGGAGGACTAGAGACGCGTTTGTGATGTTAAGGAGTGAGAGAGATTATCAGGCTGCTTTGGAGTGTCATAGAAAGGCTCTTCTCAATCGTCCTGTTTATATTTTTCCAATTTCAAGAAGATCAATGTTGAAAATAATTGATTCTTGTGAGAGGAAAAGATCACAGGAAAGAGATCATCCTGGACAAGGCTTACAGGATAAAAGTTATCGGGAAGGCCCTAAGTTATGTGCTTATGTAAGAAATCTTCCTTTTGATGTGACCAAAATTGAAGTGCAGAAATTCTTTGCAAGATTTGATATTGATGAAGATGATATTTACTTGCTCTATGATGATAAAGGAATGGGGTTGGGCGAAGCGTTAGTGAGGTTTAAATCTGAAGAACAAGCCATGAAAGCAGAAAACCTAAATCGGCGGAGGTTCTTGGGAACGGAGGTGTTATTGAGACTTATATCTGAAGAGCAGATGCAGGAGTTTGGTGTAACTGTTCCGTTGTCTCGACCAAGTGAAATGCAGGGTCATTCGCAGGCGTATGACAGAGGGGAGCTTTCCCGGCCAGTTGGTTCCCCAGCTGGACCTCCGCAGGGACCACCCATGCATTCGTTTGGTCCCCCGGGGAATTTTAGGCATCCTTCTGAATTCAGGCACCCCCCCGATGACTTCATGTGCCCTCCTGAGGACTTCCGAGGACCTCCACCACTCATGGATTTTGGTGACGGGGAGCCGTTCGGCAGAATGGAGTTYGGAAATAGCAAAATGGGAAGTTTCCCCGAAGGAAGATTTATCCCTGATCCCAATTTCAGTGGCGGTTCGGAACGTGTTGTTCCTATTCGATTGAAAAATCTGCCATTTAAAGCTACTCCTAATGAGATTCTGGATTTTTTCTATGGCTACCGAGTGATCCCGGAGTCGGTCTCTATTCAGTATAACGAGCAAGGATTGCCTTCAGGCGATGCCATTGTCGCTATGACAAACTACGAGGAAGCCATGGCTGCTATTAACGAACTCAACGATAGGCCCATTGGTCCTCGGAAAGTTAAGTTGAGTTTGCTGTGAAGGAGGAAACGTGCTCTAGAATAAAATATTCTAGATTTGACAGTATTGACAATTATTTCCACTTTTTTTTAAGTTACTGGAAGATGTAGAAGAAACGGTTTCCATCAACGGTTGTAAATAGTGTCTAGTTTAGCTGTTTAGTTCTTGGTTGAAATATCTGTATGGTTAAGATACCTGAGAACTGTATCGTGCCTGCTTCTCGTGGCAGAGAAGAGCCTGGAAATTCTGGAGGACGCTGAATATCAAGGTATAAAAGCATGAAGTTGCAATGCTTTTATTTTTTCTTTCCTCCAGTTTGCTTTAAATTCATGTCCCATGACTTTGCATCAGTAAGTGCTGAATGATTGATCACAGACGGTTCAAGCAGAAAAACTTCAGTGCTGCCTGCTTTAGTAAATTACACATTTTATTGAGAATAGCTTAAAAAAATACTGATTTCTTTTTTTGGTGTAAACTGTTCAGTCTTGTTTCAATTTTATGTTGTTACAGGCACCTCAATGTGAGGAGGGAGGGAACGTGCAGAGTTTCCTGTTCACATTAGCTGGCTTTGCTGGCTTGCGACTTTTTTAAATAATAAAAAAATTCCACTAAATGTGTGTCTGTGTTTAAAACTTGTGTAGTCACTGGTTTGGGTTGGCGTATGTCGGTCTGGGTGAGAAGGACACGGGCTGATTTGTGTGTGAATTATTACAACCTGTCAGCACAGCGRTGACTCTTGCGGTTACCGTGTCTCCAGATCTGGGTTAATCAGTCTGATGGGCTTTACTGATCCCTTCCCATTGTGTGGCGCTTTGAGGAAGAAAGTGAATGTTTGGAGACAGGTAAAGAATTGGGGCACCTGACATTTCGGAGGGATCCTTTTTTCATCYCAATCTGCTTGCCAGTGATGCTGCGTCCAAGTCACTTAACAGTTTTAATCAGCATCTGTCATTGGCAACCACGGACAAGCAGGTATTTTCTTACGTAAGAAAATTCTTTTTCTTTCTAATGCTATTTTTTTTAAAAGTATATTTTAACAAGAAAAAAAGCTGGCYTGTTTTGGGGGAGAACTGCTTTAAAATTTTAATATTCAGTAGGAGACCTGTTTCGGCTGTGTGGATAAGGACTTTGCTCACTGTTGACATAGTAGTCCAAACATTATTTTGTATAATCTCTAAAGAATTTTATGAAATACTGGGATCCCCTCTCAAAGGAAGCCAGCAAAATTGCAACCCAGTGATGAGTGCTGTAGCATCGACCTTTGCGTGGGTGGTTTCTTGGGTGTAAAGTCATCAATTACTTCATGTTTGTATAAACTAGGAGTAGAAGCAACCAAAAATGAGAGATCTTTTTATTTTATATTTTTAAAAACATTACTGTGGTTGTATATCTTTGCATTTTATTTGTGATCTGTTATAAACATTAGGAAAAAATAAAAGTACTTAAAAAATGGTAATAATAAGTCTTGTGTATGTAGATTCCTTAGAACAAAAGAATGTAAAGATGGGCAAATTTTCAAATTCTAAATACAGGCTAGTTCGCCTTCAGAATTTTACTGTGTTCTGAGTGCTCCTTCAAATTTAAATAGATTTTGATTTTTTTAATGCTTTTTCTTCCCAGTTGTGCTATAGAGGTCAATAAAGACAAAGCTGACAGACTTTGCAGGGAAAAACTTGCTCTTACCAGGAAACTTCGAAATAAACTTGCCTCACCTAGTGCTTCAGGTGAAAACTTCAGTGTACTTCTTGTTGTGAGTTATTATATTTAGTACAAATAATTGCCTTTTTATTGTCAGCCAAATGCAGATCATTTCACTAGTTAATCAGGTTAATCAACTTTTCATAATTTGTTGTTTTAAAGTTCTTCCAACCTGACTTATAGAGTTGTTTCTCTCTCTCTCTCTCTCTCTCTCTCTCTCTCTCTCTCTCTCTCTAAAATTAAAAGAATTTGGAGGTTGGTGGGAGAGGGGAAATGTTGTGGCTTATTTGTGGCTTAGGCTACTTCTAAAACAAAATCTTCAACTTATATCAATGTCTCAATTTGTTCTCCAAACGGTAACTTTTGATGAGGTACCCTTAATTTGGGGGAGGAAAAAGATTGGATTTCTGGTCAGTATTAAAGGTCAGCTGTGAGAAAGTACTTGGGTGGCAGAAGTTTTGTTTAAATTTTTCCTTCTCTACATTTCAAGAGTRAAATAAGTCTTTGCTTTGACAATTTAATATATGATTTTTCTATTTCTTTGATGGAATGACTAGGTATATTTGTCATAGATGTTTGAGTAATTCTGTAATTACTTTCTAATTTTCGATTTTTAAAAAGTCTCCTCCTTGTCAGTAGTTTGTAGCTCATGTATTTGTCCAACACACCAACTTCTTACGTAGGATAGCAAAGCAGCCCAACACCCTATTTGTCCCTTTCTGTAGGTTCTGTTAATTTGCCAAGATGCAGGAAAGGAACTTAAAGCTGCTCACTAAAAAAAAATCTCTTCCTGTACCCTGGCCACCAATCTTGTAGGAGGGATTAATCTAAATGCTACTTCCTCCTTAAAGTTAAATAATTCCTCTAAATTCTTTCATATCTGAACTATACCAAACCCTTGCTTGTTTGTCAAGCTTTATATCAACGGACAAAAGTAATATCAACATGCAAAATGTATTTCCTGCTTTATTTCCTTAGTTGAACATATATTTTGGTTATAAATTAACATCATTCTCCTACCTATGATTTTAAGTTCTAGCATTTCTTAAAAAAGAAAAAAAGGTGTAAAATGTTCATTGTTTTTAGAATTTATGAATATCGCTACATTTAGTAAAATCTAAAGCTAGAGGTAAGCAATATGGCATTATTATTTTGGCAATAACATGCTATTCAAAATGAACAAAAGCACCATTTGGAAATAGGATAAAAACTTAAGACTCAGTGTGTAATTTCTTGTGTGCTTGATAGAAYTGGTAACTGAATCAACCAATTTAGTCAGATATGTAAACTCCAACTTATATGTCAATTAGTAAAATTAATTTTATTATGAAGGCACTTTTATTTAAAAGCAAAGCAGTATGAAAAGTAGATGTTGCACCAGACCTTTACATTTCTGTTAATGCTTCACTCTGTACATGTAAACAAATCAATTGAAAAACAGCTCTGAGGAAGCCTGAGGAAAATAAAAGYGAGAAATCAACTCCTACCCCGCTGCCTTCTGTGAGCCCCGGGAGGTGACAAAATGCAGCGGGACTGATGCTCTCAGCGAGTTCTTGACTCCTGCAGTTCCCTTAAGACGCGGAGCGGCCACTAGGGCAGGTGCAGCCAGAAGGCAACCCAGGAGGTTTGTGTTCTGTAATGTGTTGGCAAAGGGACRAGCAGACTCCCCCATTCCTAACTGCCTGGCACCTTAGTGCAGGTTTGGGACACTGCTCATGGTGAAAGCCTTATGTAAACATGACTGCACTATAACTCCTATGCAAGTCTAACATAGAATTCTATTTAAATGTTTCATTTTCTGTCTACTGAAAATTGTCCATTTTCAGCAGATTTATTCCCACTCTTTAAAACTGATCATTTGTGGTCTGTAGACCMCAGTGTACTATTAATACTACAGTTTGCATTTGTTGGAATTTTAAAACTACAACCCCAGGGAAAATTTTCATTAATACATACAAGGTGTTAAGTTTTTTTTTTTCCACCCATCAATTAAAAAAAGAAAAAATATTTAGAACACTTTTATCATCTCTCTTGCTTAGCAGCATCTAATTCTTCCTCATCATCATCCTCTTCTTCATCATCATCTTCTTCCTCTTCATCTTTCCTAAGTCGATTGCTGGAAATCTGCTAAAACCACAATCCAAAAGAAACGTTAGTCAAGTACATTTGTTTGCCTGAAAGGAAAGTTTTCCTGTGTGCATTCAATATCTTAAGGACTTGTAGATTGTTCCTATATATAAATATATTTTCTTTTTCGGTGGGTGAAAGGAAGGGAAGAGGCCTCCTTCATCTTCTAGCATGGAATAGAAGACAGCAAATGAAGGAAATGATTTTTAAAATTAAAAATAAAACCACCACTACACATAGCTCTGAAAGCAGGTATATCCTGCGAAAAGTAGGTCCTGCTTGAACTTTTGTGAAAAACCAACACTGCGGGAGGCAGGTGCGTTGCGGGGGCAGCTCAGATGACAGGCTGAGGTTGAGATGAACATCAGGGAATCATCTCAAGGAAACCACCCTTTTCCAGTTGAATGAAAAGCCGACACTGCTGCTCTAAGCTGTCTTCAAGACAGCTTAAATGAGATGAGCTTTACTAGGGGATTCTTGATGTGTGAGCCTTCCTTGCCCGTCAGTGCTTGCCTTCGGAGTGATTCCTCAGAGGCAGAGTGATAGGCACAAGGAGGGGCTGCTGACTGGCATTCCTCCCATCTCACAGATTGAGCCATCCAGCCTTTTTTCTTTTTTTTCTTTTTTTTTTTTTTTTCCCTCTTCTCTCTCCTAGTAAAGGGTCTGTTATCTTACTTACTTATCAATTAACACTTGTTGGAACTAGCTTCCCGGCTGGTCAGCATTTTGTGATTCTCTGTACTTATTTCTGGCCTATTGCACCATTTGTTCATGTGTCAGCACTATTTGACTCAAGTATTTTTCCCTTCTTTACAGAGTATCTACTAAAGGGGAATATATTTGTTGTTAAGCTTCTTTATTTTCCACAGAAAATAAACTTTTCATGTGTAAATGTAAAAAGCACAAAAAGTTATGAAAGCMATATATATAGATAGAGATAAAAAAACATACAGCCAAGGCTTAGATTTATTTTGAGGGTTAATTTACTGTTTAAAACCTTGTCAGTTCAAGACTGATGTTCCATCAGTCCAAAGGGAGTAACTGCCACTTACAGCAGTTATTATAAGCTCTATTAATAGCAGGAACTACTACTGAAAAATAACAAGAAGTAACATGTTGTTTAATGATATTCATACTTACTGTGTGCTGTGTAGTGCAACAATCCTAATGAAATACTGGAACAGCTTTGGCAGAACAGCATTTCCTTTGGCTGCCAGTAATAAAGGCAGCTCGTTCTTTTTTTAAGACACAAAGGGAATAAAAAGCTGTCCTTTCCATCACTTAAAGAGCTTATCTCTTTGTATGGAGGTAGGAACATGACCCTTTGGAATGGTACTTAAAGAGGAAACGCTGCACTGCATACCCTGTGTTTGCACATGTTCTCATTTACAGGGTGCTCAGGAAATTGCTAAATTTTCAATTAYGATTCCTAAATTTTCTCACATGTGCTTATATCTGTAGACTTCAGTACTGAAGACAAAAATTTGTCTCTTTTTATAATCCTCTATTTTTGAAAGTCTTTAGAACCTTCTTATTAGCTCTGATTTTGAGATTTAATAATTTATATGTTTGCATAGCTGTTATGTAGAACAGAAGCACAGGGCGTGTGTGCGCGTGCAACAGTGGAACTAGAAAAGCCCTTGCAGTTGTTGGTGCTGTCTGTTTTTACAGGCAGTTTGATCTCAGGCTACGCAGATAATTGAACATGCTGCAAATACTAACTTAGTTACAAATTTCTAAACATAACAGAAAGTGAAGTTAATCATTGGATGAGACAGGTCTAACTTTGGGCCAAGTGCCTACAAAAGCAATCCTTCATTCTTCAGTAGGAGAAGAAGTGACAATGATTCGTAATCAGAGAAACAAGAGTGCTGCAGATTGAGCCTCAGCTTCACTTCAATTGACAGAATAAATTCCAGGTGTTTTCCATGTTAGAGTAGCTGAATTTCTTAAGTAGAACTTCTGTCACATTTCTGATTAAAAGATTCCTCTTTCTCCTCTCTGGAATACGAGATGCTATTTGGGATTTAAGGTTTTTTTTTTTCTGCTCACTAGTCAAGTACCTGTGACCAAGCTGTAGCTTAAATAAATACTATCACAGGTGAAAGTGAGGTGGCTGTAAAATGACTTACTTTAGCTCTTAAGTGGATCGAAATAAGGGAGTGATAAAGGAAATTCGGCATTCAGATACCTGTTACTTTGCCATAAAGCTCAAGTATACTAATACTTAATGCTGAAAACCAATTTGATTTTACAAAGATAGTGCCATCTCAGGAGTTGTGTAAGCTCTGTGGCCTGCCCTTGCCCGGGTGCCTCTGTTCCCTCCAGGACAGAGGGCAGTCGGACTTCCAGCCACGCCGTGGAACGTGCGGCAGGTCCCTGTGTGTGTGTGAAGCCGCCCTCTCCTGCCATCCCACCCAGGGAGCTACGCGGATTCAGCTGTGAGGCTCCAGGGCTTTGCTGGCCTCAGAGGGCAAGTGCAAAACTACTGGCTATTTAAACTGTGTGTGGATAAAAAGGTCTAAGTTTACCTTGATCTAATGTGCCTGTTCAAAACAAAAAACAAACAAAACACGATTGTCCTTTACTGTAGTTCTGACTAAATGTATCACACTAGTCAATCAGTAAAAGGAAGTGCCAAAGAACTTGCCAAGTTTGTTAAACACAAAATGTAGGACTTTGCTAAGGATTCTTATGACAACTTGCATAGATTTGCCTCTTTTGTGTAMAATTAATTCTGTAAATGTCATGTTTAAAGCACAAAACCCCTGGCAGGTATGGTGGACGTACTGGCATCTCAGTTTCCTCAGCTGCTCTGAGTGGGAGCTGAAAACTAACCAACTATGAAAGTCGAGGGGCAGAAAAGTTTGGGGACAAAACTCTTTGAAGACCAATGTAAAAATATCAGAAGTATGTGATTTTCTTGTCTGAAAGTGATCTTGGCACATTCCAGCTCTAACTGCTTTAAACTGAAAATTCAACACTGCTGCATTACGGTCAGTAGATAATTATTATGTAGCACAAAACCAGATGGATGTGAAAACTTTAGACCTGAAAGATCCACATAAGATGTGATGAGACGAGTCACCCAAAGGTTTGCTCAACGTAGCAGTTCTTTAGGCTGAGGAGACAAGTATAACAAGCCTGTAAGTTATCCAAAATGGAATGCTGTGCCACCTCTGGAAGAACTTTCAGCGTCACATCCTTCAGATATTCAGATTCATTTTTTTTTTTACAGATATCTGTGGTGCCTCAGAGAAACTTAAAGATACTCCTACGCTTAATACTCTTCTACAGGGTATTCTTAAGGCAGGTAATAAACAGCTTTCTCTAGTGTTCAAAAATGAATTGATAAATATTTCATCAAATAGCTAACAGCAATACTGTATGCTGCTACCCATTAGATCACAACCCCAGTGCACAATGAGGCAGGAGAACCACCTCTTTGCATGGAGTCTCCTACTTCTGTCAGCCCTAACAGGTGGAGTGTCATTAATCTCAGTTAGTTCCCTGAATGACAGAACTGATAAAGTTGCTTTTTCAGAGGTAGCCTGTCCCAGTGCCTCTTTTTCTTCTTTTAAATCAGCCACAACAGGCTACCTAAGACTGACGTGTCATTCTACACAGTGATGTAGGCAGGTGCCTGTTTATGAAAGGGACTGTCTAATCACTGCCACTTGGAAATGAGTCTGTGTTATTAGAAGCTTAATAGGATCCCTATAGGCTTAGAATTCCTTTACCTGTCCTAAGCTGCCTAACGTGCCTTGTGCACGTTAACATTAGCATTACATCTGTTTRGGATATTCTTATAGCATTTAATTTTTCTATCTTACCTGAAGCATCCTCAGTGAAGACTTCGAGGAACCAGTTCTTTGCAAGGGGGACTTGGAATTTGCACGAACGATGTCTAAGCGAGACTGGTAGTCAGGTGGATAGAGTGAGCTCCGAAAAACCTGTTCAGATGAAGAAAAGCGTGATTCAGGTGATGAAAACTGAACAATGTTCAGGTGAAGAAAACTGGACAATGATTCAGCTTGCAAGCTAACAGTCCACAAGACTAAGCTGTCTARCAAAAACACTGCAATGGACAACTGTAACAAAACACTGCTATAGAAATATGTATCAACTGTAAGTTTGGATGGACCGCTTGGAATCACGTTTAGCAAAAATAACATCCCTGCTCACCCCAAAACATGACTCATCTGTCAACACCYTTATGTAGGGCAGCTACACATTCTTCAGATGAGAAGATACAGAGTTCCTGGAGTGATCTGTAGGTGGGATTCTGCAATGGTTCCCTGGAGTCTGGGCACAAACTGTGTGGGATGGGGCAGGCCTAGCCTAGATGTGCAGCTAGGTTTAAGGCTGAGCTAGAGACACCAACCCCAGGTAGGGATGACAACCCCCCCCCCGGCAAGCCTTCCATTCTGGGGGGAGATCAGCTGCTCTGCCCTTAACCAGCAAGTCCTTGCTGCCCATCAGTCACAGCACAAGAACTTCATTTGAAATGCTCAAGAGACATGTGCAGCTCCAGAATAATTTGGGAAGAAYCTTAAAATGGCGGGGAGGGGGGACATGTAGTCTTCATTGCATTTACTAATTCTTTCCATTGTTCAGGACTAGGAACCTGATACAGAAAACAGCAGAACCACTGAGGCAAGAATTTTTTAAATAAACTGAAGAAAGATGGTAGAATACGGCCAGTGAGTATGTTTATGGGAAGTAAATGTTGTCAAATCGATTAGAGTTAAGCTGAGATTGTAAGTCCATTTGCAAAGGATAAAATATTCACTTAGGTGGTTTTTTTTTTTTTTTTGATTCAAAGATACATGATATTTTATTTATGAAACTAGAATAATACAACAAAACAAACCCCTCCCCAAGCRAATTCCCCACAAACTATTGGGTCTCAGATGTGACTGTCACTGACGAATGGTGGTTTTACATACGTTTCAGTGACTRCACACTGACATCCTTATTCCTATTCAATGTCATGGAAAACACAGAATTAGTACTGGTAAAACTTAGGGAAAAAAAAAACAAAAAAACACCCAAATACTGGAAGTGAAGCAATTTCCTTGACAAACTGAACACATGCACACAGTATCTATTTAAATAATAGCACCTCTAGAGGTCCARTATCCAGAATTGTAACTCTAGAGGTGACTTGAAGCTGAAACTGTAACATGTCTACAAACAGGAAACAAATGTTTCTTAACTGTAACAGCAGCCTAATAAGTGATATCTGAAAGATGAAGAAAACCAAAATTGAGAATGAGAAGAAAATACACATTTTTAATGGAGCAATTAGCCTTCAGAACACCTTATCAGAGCAATGAGAAGATTCTCTCTTGCTGTGCATCTTTGCAGCACGAGTCACTGCAGAGGTAATCCTAGCAGATGTCCTTTAATAACTGTAATTGCATGGAATGGCTTGGAATGGTAATTAATTTACGCAAAGTCTCTTATCTCTATTTTGTGCAAAAGATTAGACAGGCACTGCTGTTCTCGACTACCTTTAAAATCTATGAGTTTATAAACCTGTSTGATCTGATCTGTAAGCTCCTTGTTGGAATGGTGCAAAAAGGGCTCAATGTAAGATGACAGTTCATTCTAGTCACCTATTTTTTTTTTCTTTTTTTTTTTTCCCCTAGAATATATACAGCTTAGGAATATGGAAAAAATGACTTTATGTAGTATGTAAATTAATTACTCTCACCTCTAAATCTTCATTTTCATCAATATTCTGGATATTTTGGTAGGCCGCAGTATAAATCTCCAAAGCTTTCCCATGAAATAACATTTCAATGGTTATAAATTCAGAAAATATGTTCTAAAAGCAAATAAAAAAAAAAAGGTTTTCTTAATTCAGTAAGGAACACTTTTATTTGAAATGTACAAATGATGTGCTTATAATACAAATGACTGCACAAAACCTAGTATTTTTGTAGTAAAAAAAAAAAAGGATTTGAATTTCTGAAATTAAATGCAATGCTGGTTAGGCTCTCACYTGCCTGGTCATCAATTCATACTAAATTTTAAGTATTCACTTGAAAAGTAAAGTCGATACATTTATTTACTTATTAGGAGTAAATTAAAGGGAGATGGCAATATCTATTTGCAAAATCTACTCGCTGTCTTTTGTTTTACTGATAGCAACCTTGTTTGGAACAAACTATATGTAACTTTACACACATAATTATTTCTAAATTATGTATGTGAAATATAATACAGTAATATAGTAAAAATCTTTCCCTTAACAATGGTATCTCTTACATTCACACAATCTTACTGATGTTCCATCAAATGCTGGTGGATTTATGGGTTTTTTTTTCCTCCTAGACTTAAATTTTAGTATTTATTTTCCTTTTTTACAAAATAGAAAGTATTTAGCAATTATATAGCTAAATATGAGATCACATAGTTTAAACCTTTCTCAATTGCCATAGTCCTTGGGACGTGAGTAGTTGCACTAACAAATCAAAGTAGAACAGAGAACTGCTGGATACTGCATGCAAATGTTAAACAATCAAATCCAGGAAAATCTTGAAGCCAGTAAAACTTGAAAAATAATTCATTCATTTTGTAATTGCATGCAATTTCATAATTGATTAAGAAATACTTGTAAATAAAATCATGTGGTATTGCCAGACTTAAAATGTTGTTATGCTAATCTTGCCAAAGAGTAACTATAGTAATTTTAAGATGTCATATACTGAAATGTGAGCACACATACTTTTATGTCCTTTATTTTCTGTTTCTCGAAATTATCAATGGTTTCCTCTAATTGCCGAGTTGTTCGGGTTGCATCCAGCGAAGCTCTCTGCAATTCACTTTCAGCCTGATAGAAGTAATGCAAAGGTGAAATCAGGCCTGTATTTGACACATACAAAGTCATTTACTRTAATTACAATGGAAACCTTTAAGTATGAGTTTTCAAAACATTACACATSTGGATTACTCTACCTGTACATATGGTTGCAGCTTAATAAACAAAGTTTCCTTCTATATTATGTCTTCAACATAAAACAGGAAAATTTACTAGCTGCAGCCAATAGAGAAGGTCCCATTTTCTGTATTGCTTATGTGCTAATTCCAGTAAGCCATCCCTGACACTTACCTGATCTTGAAGCTATTTTGGTTAATAACTGTGTTTTCTTACAATGTAACCTATTTTTTAGTGTTGTCTCTTGGAACCTAACATGTAACACGTATTACTGKGTAGTTTCTTTTCCTTTGGAAAATAGCTGTTAACCTTCTATTACAGAATTATAAACTTGAACCCTAATCCCCTTACAAAAGAAGTTTTAMAGTTTGAATAGACACAATGCTGAATAGACAAAAGTGGTAGGGATATTAAGTATTAAATTTGGTTCATTTCCCTTTCTTGATTTTTTCTCCAAAGAAAGGAGAGAAACAGGCTAAGATAGAGGATTTTGTGCATTCTCAATTATAACAATCATTTGCTCTTTTTAAATGAAAGCAGCTGTTATGCATAAGCAGTCATTACACATGCAAATACTGTACATTATTTCTGTGATAATGAAATGTATCTTTGTGATTCATCTTAAATAGACTGGGCATATTTTGCATGCTGATGCTTTGGGAAAGGAATGTTGTTTGCTGTAGAGTGAAATGTTTAAACTTGCAGAACTCAAACAGTTGGCAGAATAGCACTTTGAAATTAAGATGTTAAAGATGTTTTCTCTTCTGAAATACCCACCTGTGACTGGAAATATAGGTAAAGGAAAAATGGCAATCAGTATTCATTATCAAGACAGCTATTTGCACATTTATTTTTAACATATTCACACATCTGAAGATTCCTGTATACTTACAGGCTGCTATTATTAAGGTGTCCAAAACTTACTGTTTTTGTAACAGGGACCTGAAATATGTGAATAAGTACAGACCTTTTGCGAAATATGGCCCAAACTGCTAATTGCTGATAGGCCCCAATTGCACGAGAACAACAGAACWGAAGTGGGAGCCTAACTGCTATGCTGTTATCCATGAATGTGGTCCAGCCTCTCTCAGGCCTAAAAATCTCACCCATGGACACTGTTCCRAAACAAAAGAACATAATCCAGCCTAGCTCAGATAAATATTCCATCACTGGGAATGGGGGTGGGTAAAGGAATTAAGCCTGCAACCAATATCTTATCAACCTAACATCTGTTACTTTAGCTGCRACCTAGGCAATGTGCAAGGGAAGCTGTGCTGCCCTTGGGGCTGGAGTGGATGCCATACGTATCCTCAGCAAAGAGAGGGACAAAAGGCTGTGCCCAAAAGARACGTGACCTCTGTTCAACCTACAAATGCTTAAATGCATTGTTACCACCTCCCAGCAGATTTTCTTTGCCATAACGTCTGCCATACAAGCAATGCCACTGAGGTGTTCTTTTCCATACCAGTGCAAAGGGTGTTCACAGTACCTAGTTTCTTCCTGGCCCTGGGAAGCCTAATGAAGTTACGCGCTGGGTTCCCGCTCCCTATTCTACTTTTGCACTTTGTCCCGATCACTTTACAATGCAAGCATATACCATTTGGTGCCTTCAGGCATGTGCAAAAGTAGACTCAGATGGAGATTTAGTAACTTCTCAGGCAAAAGAAAAATGAGTACAGAAAATACAGATGTTCCAAGAAACTATTCTGTGGGAGGATATTTAGGAGTAGCTTAGCAAAGGAACAAGAGAAAGAAAAAGCCAGGTGTGAGCAATATATCTTCAGTATCAACTGGGAATGACCGGGAAGAGAGCAAGGAAGTGCAAGGCCCCTTCAGGGAGAAGAGCTTAGTGTTATTTACTCTTTTGAGTCTAATGAAGGAGAACTCTGCATCACAGTTTAAGTCCTAGCCCTAAGGCTGGTATCTGTGTCYCTTCATTACATGAGGAACACTAATTAGTTATTCCTCGATTTAACTGACTTGAATATTATTACAGTAGGAATTCTTTGGCAGAGACAAAACCAGAATGCAGTTCTCTGGATGATGCTTCATCACCACAGCCAAATGGCTCTGATTTTGTCTCTCTGGGAAGTTCCATGCCCAAACGCTGCCTTGCTTCTCACCTCTGAAATGAGCTTGATGCTGCAAAGTGGGTTGTTTCACAACACAGTCCTCACTCCAACTCCAGAATGCAAGAAAACAAAACAAACAACCCCCTCCCCAAACACACCAGCACACAATCACTAACCTAACTGCTCTATCATATAAAATATTGGTGCAAAGGAATCTAAACTAACACTGCTCTGACGACCTTTTCTGACATTTTCTAGAATCTGACTGTTTCAGAGTTTGAAACTTTTATGCAAGTTCAGTGGAAATTCTGTGGTGCTTCATTTTTCCCTTGTGATATAAAATAACGCACTATGGGAGGTCTTTGGGGTTAAAGAGTAGTCTGGTGGAGTATTCTGCTGACAGACTTGCAGCCTGTCTCATCACACTTCCTTGTGCATTGAGAGGAAACTCAAACCCCATCTAGGTACAGGGAAGAGCAACCAAAACAACGGAAAGAAAAACAATGAAAAAAAACATTCTGCAGGAATAAAAAATGGMAGTGTGTGATTAGAATTGTTTTCAAAAACATCTAATAATTAATGCCTACCTCTCTTTCAAATACACATCAGATACTTCATAGTTTATTTTCAGTTAGAAAGGAGTGGGTAATAAAGCAGCTACAACAATAATAAGCTATAATAAGCTATAACCACTATCACTTAGATGCAAAATCAACAGAGAAAAGAATATTCCTTTCATATTGCTTCCTGAACACCATACTTTTAATTCCTGGAAAACTAAAAAAAAATATATATTTTCTAGTCAATAGAGGATACGATAATGTGTCTATCTGACGGATTCCGTTGCCGTGTCTTTTCCAGTTGTGATAGTTGCTTGGCTTCTCGATTCTTGGCCGTTAAGGTTGCTTTAAGATCGTCCTGAAAATAAAATGTTTTGGACATATTTCAAATCTAGGATAGTATGAAATATACATTTCTTTATATATGCCTACCTAAAAAACAAACAAAATTTGTGCTTAAACAAACCAGATTTTTATCAATCTTATCCTGTCAGATGATCTTTTGATGAAGTGAAGTCAATGAGGGCTTAAAGAGTTTATTACCTTGCAAAAATCTCTCTATCACACACTATATTTTAAAAATGTGGAAAAAACAGTAATGGCTTTTCAAGAAAAGTGTAGTAGATGGTTAAAAGCTGAAGMTCCCAAACTACTAACTGGAGAGCAATGTCAGGCTTAACAATGGAATAAAGGTAAYGTTTAGAACTAAACAGTGATGTATCGGTTAAAGAAAATCCAGCACTCAGTACAAAACAGAGTTTATAAAGAACAGAAAAATGGTATACAAATTTTAAGACATTAGAGAAAATCCATGAGTGAAATATAGGTAATAAAGAGTTCAAATATCTTTGGAACAAAACACATCCTAGTAATGATGTAGTTGGAAAAGATCGATCTGTTCGCATCCAACTAACAAATTCTTGATCGTATTATTAAATTGCATTTTGTAAACACCTCCTGTACCCAAGATCTTAAATTTGCTGCCAGATACACTCCAGRTATGTGAGAAGTCATTAATTCTGATTGCTGCTATTAGAAGGGGCWGTACTTTAGGGTAAATATAAATAAAACACTAAGGAATAAGTTTAAACAAATTTGGGACAGGAATTGAGCATACATTTCAAACCATAATTTCCTCTAAAAAGAACAGCTCCAGTTTATCACTCTAGACAGACAAGAAGATGAAAGAYAGTACCAATTCAGGTGAACTTTTGATATGCAGAAATGATTTACATAACCCACACCACACTATTTTAAAGTGTTTRTTTGTGCTCCTAGAGTCTGAATATTCTTGTCTTCACATCAAAACTACTTCTTCCAATATGTGTCAAGCTCCAGTTCRGATGCATTTTTATATAAATGTTAGTTATATTTATCATTGCAATAAGAAAAATCACAACTAAGTTTCCTGCAAAATTTAATTTTTTAACTGACCAGTATACACGTTGTGAGAAAATACACATTTAACTTACTCTTTTAAGCTTTACTATGGTCCCATAACTTTTCAGCGGTTCAACAACTTTGGCTTCAAGCCTTTCAACCTACAAAAGAAATCACAAGGTCACTGAAGTCATCTGCACCTCTGGTGCATATAGACAGAGAACTGTGGGAATGGAGGGTTAGGAAGTACTGCCAAAAAACAAACAAGCAAGCAAGCAAGCAAACCAACAGAATCAGTAGGTCATCTGTATTTTGAGGAGCTAGAATTTCTTTCTARGAGAATTCTGCTCATTTCAGTAGCAATACACAAGGGTAAAACAAACATGGAAATCTTAACAACTGCTAAGTACTAAATAAAATCAACAATGCATCTCAAGTGTCCATAGTTTTCTATTCTAAAAAGTTGAAAATAATGATTTTGCTTTAAACTTGTTAATACATTATAGTCTGAATAATCTTTGTTGTCTACTATGCTGTAAGAAATGTAACCCTTTTGTTCCTAAGGCTATTGGAAAAAAAAAAGTAGGTACTGAAAATACTACAAATATGTCTGCAAGTTACATAAAACACATGAATGTTCTCAAGAATGAGTACATCTGAATTTTTGTTTCTGTTCTCTTGAGATTACAGATCCATAGTTTAAAAAAGGACCAAGGTATCACACAGTATGTTTCACCTGTACATTATGCCATAAATGTACTCTGYATAGAGTAATTTTATATAAAGTAATATATCTCTATATAAAATTAGAGTAATTACTCTATATAGATTAATAAAGTAATATAGAGATAGATTACTATTAAATTAATAGAAGAATAATGTGCAGTGAGAGTCTGGCACACAAAATCCTATGAAAATCCCACAATCCACATCCTCAGATATCTTAGTAGTTTTCAAAAATCTGGCACTAAATACACAAGGAAAGATCCATGTGTATTTTTGCATTTTCACAATGTTCTATTTAGTAAGGAAGATTAGATAAATCAGATTAACTTTTAGATAGATTAAACTTTGATTAAGTAGTTATTTTTTCTCCGTTATTAATACAGAAAGATGACTTAGGATTCTTTAAAGGAAATATTTTATCTGAAAAAGAAATCAAGAATGTTRAATAGTTKTTTTTTTAAAAAAATWAATTATAAAGCTTCTTAGCTTCTCAAAACCATACATGGATTTTTTTTTTCTGTAGGGAAAAGTATTCCAAAAACTGTTTTGAGTATTTTTTACACTAAAAAATTACACACACAAAAAAAACCATTAAAAACTTCAACATTAAAGCAACATTAAAAACTCTGATTCATAAGTTATAATTTGGATGGACCCCCCCACAGATCCACAGCTGGCATAAAGAGCTGTGTTTGTGTTCTCACTAATCTAGCAGGAATTAGGCTCTAGTGTCACACCTGGTCCCAATGGAGTATGTACTTTGAGGTGACCAAGATAAATCAGTGTTGAGACGCAGCCTTAYAGAAGTCTCCAGTGCTCCCGACAGCACCCCAGGCTGCCTGTCAAAGAGCCCAGGGGGGGATTCTCATCAGCATTTTCTTCTATGCTCTTCTGGTAACAGATTCACCAAAAAGAAAATGCCTGATTTTCAGCTCAGTTACTGCCAGACAACTCAAATTACAAAATGAGTGGGGTTTTTTTTAAACCATAATCATAATCCAAAAATCTAGAGTTCTCTTTTTTTTTGCTCTGCAAGAGGCTTGCTGTCTCAAGTTCTGTCAGCATTCACATGAACAGCATCGTTGAATCCAACAGTACTGAAGTTTTTAGCAGAGTAAACTACAACTGTTTTGGGAGCCTATCTCACTGTGCTGCTAATATATTTAAAAGTGCATTCTCTTAAGATTGAAGAGTGTATTTTTATATACTCTTGTATAAAGTGTATATAAAACTTTAATCACCCTCTTAATCACAGATGAGTAACTGAGAAGTTCTGTTGGCAAACACAACATGTACAGCTTTAATCTTGTACCTCAGCCTGGCGATAATCCTGAAGTCTGGAAAATTCATCTGCAAAGTTTTTCAGTCCAACTTTTAAGTTTGGTGTCTCCGTAGCAGCATATGCATATATTTCATTTACTAGAAGATCTGCTTTGTCTCGTAGTCTGGCAGTTTTACGTACATATCCAGCAAATATTTGGCACAGTTCTCCAAAATGTTTTTCCACATTTGAAACAGCATCTCGTATTTGTCTAGTCTGATTGTCCCTAGATACCAAGGGCAAATAAATGAAAATTAAGATGAGAATCATGTACCAAATAAAAACAAAAGTGCRTGAACACACCATGGAAAACTTATAACTGATTTGGAACGTCTCATTTCAGTGTAAATCAGAAATCTATTCTTAAAAAGACAACATTTTAACAAATTCATATATTTTGTGCTTAGTGATGTATGAAGGAAAAAAATAGAAAGTAGCATTTATATTTAGCTTAAAAAAAAAAAAATCTATACTGGAAACCTCAAATCACAAAAATCACCTCAGAAATCTTCCTACGGGTGTTAAGCAATGGCTATTACTGTTAGCACTGATCCTAACCCTTTGGTAACACCTACARGTCTCAAACCAGGCTGGCTCATAGGGCTTCCTTTCCCTCCCACAGCAGCTGAAGACAAGTCAGTGGTGGCAGAGACTAAAATTGGGCAGTAGAGGGAAAATGTATAAAGGTATTAAGATTTCTTGAAGTTAGGTACCGGGGTCTAAGTGCATTGATTCAACACTACTAAGGGTGAAGATGCTTGGGAGATGGAGATAAGGAGAAAAACTTTTAATATTTTCAAATTATCCCTGATCTAAGTACTGACCAATGTTTAAATACTAATTTTGTAACAGRTGAAACTCAGAAGCACTGGAAGAGGCTTAGGCTGAGTAACGCTGCAGTCAAGCCAGGTGAATAAAACCCTTCCATTAAAGCACTTTAGGAAAAAGTTCCGCTATGGACAAATACCAGTTATGCCACCTCAYAACAAGTGGTCCAAGGAGACAAGTCAACAGATTTTGTCCTTTAAAGAAGAGGAAAAAAGAAAGAAAAAGCAAAGTCTGGGTGGCGTCGTTCCGCCCTCCGGACACGCTCGACCCTCGGACCCCTCGCCCTGGTCGGACCCCATACGAGAAGCGGGAAAGCGCGAGGTACCCAGTGATCTTCCTCCATCAACACGAGCCTCCAGGCACGGGCCCGCCTCCCTTCCCACCTCCTTGGCTGGCACCGGGTATTCCCGGTAGGAGCCTCCTTCCCCCGCAGCCCCCCGCGCCCGGGCAAGTTCCGCGGCCGCTGCCCTGGAGCCCTTCAAGGCCGCCGGGCTCCGGGGCGGCGCGGGGCGCCCGGCCTCCTCCTCCTCCCGCCCACAAACCGGCAGCGGGCACCGGGAGCGCGGCCCGGCCCGGCCGGACTCGGGCCCTGGGCCGCCGTTACCTGGCGTCCAGCCCGCGGCCCAGCATCATCATGGCGGCGGCGGCGGCGGGGAGGCGGCGCGCGGCCCGTTGCCATGGGCGCCTCGCGCCGCCCCTCTCCGCCCCGCGCCGGGCCCGAGGGGCCCGAGGAAGGCGAGCCCCGAAGCGGGGRCACGGGCAGCGGAGCGGAGCCCCCTGCACAGGGCAGCGCCGCGGGGCCCGCGCCCGGCCCAGCGCCAGCCCGGGCGCGTCCCTGTGTTTAGGATCTGGGCTCCCAGCCTGGAGTCTGGTGTCGGTTTATCGCTGTTCGGAGTGGGCTTAGAGGCCGCGCCGGATAGGATGGAGCTTTAATGAAGCTATAGCAAAATCTAAATAGGTTCTAAATAGGTCTTTGCATCAGCTATGCTGAAAAAAAATAAGGTTCCCCTTTCTCAGGGAAAATCTTACGAAACCAATGGTAAAACTCACCCCAAAAGTCTTAAATGTTTAAGATCTCAGGAGAGTAATAAATGTAATCCCAAAATAGAACCATGGGTGAGACGCCAGCTGCTAACTCAAGGCGCAGTTTTCTTCCATTCCTTTGCAGGCTTGAGATGAGTTTTACTGATGAACCAACACACTATTAGTAGTCTAACAGATCAGCTAAATGACCAATAAACTAATAATCACATCRGTATTGTTAATTCGCAGTTTTATCATTCCTCATGCTGCCGTGATGATTACTACCTTAGATTTTACCATTCTTAAGGCTTTTGAGTTGCACACAGCTGAATTCCAGATCTGTCACCTTCCTCTGAGCATCTCGCTCTGCTTGTCACCAGGGTACGACTCTGTTCCTMCTCACTCTGCCTCTCACACCAAGTGTTTTGGACAGCGACCTGAGTCCCGTGGGTTGTCCACGAGGAATCCCTCCAGTGTCCTGGTGGGCTTGGATCTGCAGGTCAACCTTGAGGCACCGCCTAGGGATCCACACTCCTGCTGTGGGAAGAGAAGTCTACTGTTGTTTACTATTTTTTCCTGTCATTTTTCCTTCTGTTTCACCATGTTCCCTTTTTTTTCTGACAAATCTCTCAGGCAAATAAYCTGCCCCTAATTATTTTTCCCATATTTCTTGATTTTGCTACATCTGTACTCAAATTTGATGGGTTTGATACTGTTAGCAGGGCAATTTGGACTTCGCTACTGATATGGTTACCTAGGTACTGGTGGTCTCAACCAAAGGTTCCTCATACTCCCCTTCAGTTTTCTGATTCATACTGGATACATATTGCTTATCTTGCAGCATCTCTGAGGCCTATTATTCTACTTTAGCCTCTTTTTCTTAACCTAGTTTCTATTAAGTGCTTTACTCTATGTGCAAACAGCCTACTCACCAGAGCAAGGCGTATCCTGTTACATATTTTTACCACTATGGTTTTATACTCACACAGCATCCTGGTCTTAAGTGCTTAATTACAAATTGTGGCTTTGACATGTTCTTTTGGTCAAACTCCTGGTTTGCTGCAAGTCTTGTCTCATGAGGAGCAGTGTCCCAACAGCACCTCTTGTTCACAGATGCCAACCTGATTTTGAATCACCAGGAGYCTGAACAGCAGGAAACCTCTGTTCTACTAAGGGTGTGTTGTTCATCCAAGAAAACAAAGGCAAAGCAAGTATTAGAAGGACGAGAAGTTCTTACCCAGTAAAGTGCTGTTGAACGAGGTGCCATATAAAYATGATAAGAAATACGAATTTATTTGTTTCAAATTATGAGCCAATGAGAGACAGAGACTGATGTCTTGACACTTAATGAGAGGGTAAAATGCTTTGAAAACAAGGAAAAGTTGTGAATGAAGTCAGAAGTTGTCATTGTAATAAGACACGTGGAATGACAGCTCATCTTCAGCTATTAACAAACTCAATCTACTTTAGTCCTGAAAACCCTTGCACAGATATTTAGAAAACTTATCATGTATATGGTGATTGCACACGTGATTTGACTCAATAGTTCTTAACAGGATACAAGAGATAGTCCTGGAATGGGTGGCCCACCAGCTTCCACTGCGCATGAGAAGTTGAAAAAAAATGCAATAATGTTGCGAGAGCCTGCTGAAATTTTGACTCATTGCAGAATGTATAAGAGCACAGGCTGCATAAATCATGGAGTGGAAAAATATTTTTATACTGTGAATTATACTGGAGAATTATGTTGAAAGTAATGCCAAATTTCCTGCTCATTGCCTCTAAGCAAGTTTCCAGTAAAACATACTAAAGATGATGACATCTCACAAGTGGCAATTTCTGTCAATAACATCTTGTAAAAGGACATTTAGCTTTTTCAGAGGCTGAAGACAAGAGAGGCCTGAAATATCCAATTGACGGTATTTTCCAGTATTCTTCCAGAACATAAAGACCTGGCAGGTTTCATGATTAAGTCTGTTTAATTTGTGAAACTAATTTTAGAAATGGTCACACTAGAAATCTCAGTGGATCTTTAGCCAAAATGTGTGTCCTCTTGTCTTAAGTGAATTTTAGTGAATTCTCAGACTGTAATAATTTCTATATTTTTTTTAAATTCAGATGTTTCCTCTCTTCCTGACATTTCACCTCTTTGAGTCTGGGGTTCCCTCACGTAAGTCAGGAACTAAATCTGCTCCTACACCTATCTATGCTTTCTTTCTCAAGATTAAGAGACAGTTTCTGGGAACAGTTGTTCCCCAATGCACAAGTCTCCAACACCAAGTTCAGAATGTCTTAATTAAAAATCAGTTAGTTTGTGAGAAGGAAAAAAAATAACAACATAATTAAAAAAACAGTCCTCAGGCTAATACCCGTAGGCAGGTATAGCCTTCTGTCATCCATCAGTACTGGTTACAGCATATAAGCCTCRTGATGATTTATGCATTTGCTTGCTATTTTCTTAGTTCTTCTTTAGTTGAGCATTGGCCACTGTCAGAGCTAGGATACTGGCCTAGCAGGATGTTTCAGCACAGACATTTGGATGTTTTTATGTTCTCATGGTCTTTATCAGCTAAGAAGCATTCTTTTGCTTGGTTTCTCACTTACCTTCGTGGATGCATTTCTCCTGCACTTTCCTTTATGTAAACAACAGATTCAAGGGTGAAATGCAAAATACATCTGGCACATGCTGCTGCCCAAACTTTTTGATGTTTCTTATTTTGAGCTATGTGTTAGAAAGTATTTTTTTACTCAGTCCTTTTGTTTATATCATCTGCATTTTCAGACTTTCACTTCCAGTAGTAAACTGTATTTTCTTGAGTTGGTCCCTCAGCCTAGCCAATGCAGATGGTTTCYGGTTTATCCCTAAAAGCTACTGCTCAGATATTGACAGAGGAAGACATGTTGACACTGTTCTCTGATACCCTAACTATTTAAAGTGCACATTTGTTGGTGTGCAGATTGTGGTCCTGGCTACGCATAGTAAGGACTGGTCCATGTATCAGAGAAGGGATTGCAAAACATCTGCTTCCGTATCTGTGGTTGAGGTTATTCTGGATGCTCTTACTCATTATTATCAGTGAAAGGTTCTCCAGTTATTGTGGTAACACTATAGAAATACACAGTCCACGTGCTTTACCGAAGCTGACTCAATGTTCCTGAGCTCTGTAAACCCATTTTGATATTGATGCCTCAAGATGAAGAGCCCGCACCAATCTGCTTGTGTTGCTGGAAATTCRGAGAAGAAGGGAAGCTTGGAAGCTCACACATTGTTGCCTCTCTCCATGGGAATCTATAGTAAGAAACACAATGTTTATTTTGAATTGGAATATCCATGGTGAGGAAAAGCAGCCTCGGAGAGGGGATGTGCTGCTTGTGCTGCCACCTCCTCCCTGGTTGCCTCAATGGCAGCAGCACCGGCGGCAGCCGCCGTGGCTCCCAGGGCTCCGGCTCATGGGGATCCGGCAGTGAAGCCAGGCTGCCTTGCCGTCCCCCTTGGGCTGGTGTCAGAAGCAATCTAATCTGCCTTTTGCCTCCTGATAACTCTGTTAATACACAAATTAATTAAATAGACACTTGTATCATTAACATGGTACATTATTTTAACTAACAAGTAGTTGTAAAGAGATTTTGTTGCTGAAAAGAGTATGAGTCAACAGCAGCAACAAGAAGTCAGAATTCTGCCTTTAGAATTTCTAATTTATTAGAATACAAAATTGATGGCAAGTCACTTTGCTGCCTGAGAGGCAGATTGGTAGGAAGTTCTTTGTTGTCCCATTCTGTGAGTAGGAAATTTCTCCCAGGTCGTTTAAAATTGAAGTTAGGGAGATTGGAAGAGCAACGAGGGAGCTTATCTGAATGGACTACATGTCTGTAATACCTACCAGATGCATAATGTTGACTGAAATTTCCTTGTCTGCAGCTTTTCTCTACAGACTCAAGCTGGTCTTTGGGCAGGGTTCTTGAGTTGCCTCTGCAGAGTGCTTGGAGGTTGCAGCTCTAGACCTGTCTCCTCCGTTGCTTCCTGTATAAGCAACTGCCTCCCTGGGATCCCAAGACCAACTGGCCTGGGTTGTGTTATATCTTCAGTTTAATTAGTAGTTCACTGCTGGTATTACAGGAGAGTAGTGGTGTTCGTACACACCTGGATGTCTCCACAGGGCCTCTTTTGGCACCCATGTGGCTGAAATAATGCAAAGGATTGAAACAGCCCTCCAGAGTGTTGCTTATAGCATGTAACTGAGGCTGTATATATCCTGGAATGTAGTTTAAGAACCTGCTGAGATATTTAAGGGACAGAATTTGCTACAATAGTGTTAAAGGATTGTAGAGAATGGAGGGAATCAGCTGGAGAGTGGAAGAAGCAAAACTGATGCAGTTTCAATTGTATTGGCTTCTGTCATTCTCAGAGTAATCTGCTCCCAGAATTGTACTCATACCTTGTCTGAGAAAGAACACTTTGGAACTGTCCAGAGTCAGGAACTGATAAGACAATTAAACAATAACTGATTTTATCTCAAGGCCCTATTTCATTTAGCAGTGTGGATGCATCCCCGTAATGCTCTATGCTTAGAAACGTTTCCCGTATTCACCTAGCACCTCTCTTGCAGGTTTGTTGTCCACATGAACAGTAGATCTGATCTTTCAGATAGCCATGGATTTGCTACCAAAAAACAACATGTAAGTATCTTCTAAAGCTTTACAAAGAAGTTGATACTGGCTTACTTTACATTACTTTAATGATTTTTTTTTTCTTTAGCAATAAAATTAATCTTTTATCCTCAGGGAATTGTTTTCCTCTTTTTACAATAGTAGTATTCTGTTTCCAACAAATTGCTATACCAGGAATATTGTTGGCAGCTGAAGTGGTAGGCAAAAGTAAGATAATGCTAAAGATGCTGCTATGTGATAACAGCTACCGCTTGGTGGCATCCACTGCCCACTGTATTCAGCTGAAAACTCCACAGCCAGCAAGCCTAGGATACTGTGGAAGTTCCTAAATTGGCATTCTTTATGTGTATTTAAAAGAGCTAGCCTTATAGGATCCTTGATTGGTATGCTGAGGACTTCGTATGTCATGACCCACCTTCTACTTGTGTTTTATTGTGGGAGTACATAATATTTATGTTGAATCAAATATTCAAAGTAAAGTAGTTAATACCTGTCTTAGTGTTGTTCTTTGGAAGAATGTGCAATTCTTTTATTTACAGGGAACATGGATAAACTCTTGGCCCTTTGGTCTTGTCATGCATCTCACTTTAGAATAAACATTAATTTTAGACAATTGAAAACAAAATAGTATAGAACTAGTTATGAGGAGAAAGTGAACTTGAAATGAGTTCTTGAACTTTGACTTCTCCTTCCCAAAGCACATTAGTCAGTCACATTCTGGGGAATGTGTAACATTAGCATTACTAATAAGTCCAGGTTTATGAAGAGACAGCATGTAAGCAGCTACAAATTTATTTTCCCTAACTTTCCGCATTTAACTGAGATATCAGAATTAGAAACATACTTTGCCCGCCAAAATCTCAGAGGTAACTATTTCTCTCCATTGACTACAGCGTCAACCTTGATGACCTAAAGTTATACGTGGCTTAGCCTCTTATTACATTTCATTCTCATGAGCACCTCACTGCAGATTCCAAGCTCCTTATACAACTTCCAAGCTCCTTATATCTTTCATCAAAGTACTGTGAAAAGATAAAAGATTGTTAAAAGGTAAAAGAATTGGCTGCTAACTATGAATACATTGATTTGTCAATGTCTTATTGCAGATATCCTTCAGTGGGTAGTTCTTCTGCTGGATTAGTCAGATGTCAGGAGAATCAAAAGCTTTTCAACTGTTCAACACTCATCACTCTGGGAAATGTAGCATAGCACCGAGCATGGTATGAGATCTAAATAAATGACTATGGACTTTGTGGGATGATTCTAGAGCAATGTTTGTACTTTTGAATATTTCACCCATAAAATCAACTTGTGATGGTAGTGAAATAAATAAAATACTTTTTGTCTAAGAGAGAAAATTGAATGCTCATTATCTGACTGCTTTATGCTATGATAACTGAATGATACATGGTGTTTTAATTAGACTCTTACTTGCTTTTGTGCCTGAATACCCATTTGAGTTCTGCTCAGAGCTGAGGCTGGGAGGTTTGAGGTTTTGGGGTTTTTTTAAGTAATATTTTAAGAACAGTTTGTTAGACATTCCTAAGTTTCTGAGGAGTTGCCAAAAACCAGACACATCCCAACACTCTGTTAGTTTTTACGTGCTGATAAAAAACAAAATAGAACAAAAAGTTCTATAAACTTAATAAATACTTTTTAATAATAAGTGAATTTCTTACTACTTTGTGAGGAGAGCAAAAATTTTAAAAGATTGCATACAAATTAAACTTGATGAGTTATTTTTGGTGAGTCCACAAGACCTGATGAATCTTCCTTTCCTCTSTGTGACCTTGCCAATATGGTGAGAGTTGTGCATGAAAGGTAGAGTCATGATCTTGCCTTGCTACATAGCACTAACTGAATACAGTAAGCAGTAGAAATTTCATGTCCAGGTTAAACTCTAATACCTATGTACTCTTATGTAATATTCAGTATTTAGGGAGAGAAAATGTTTCCACATTGCTTTGCATTGTTGTTTTATGCATTCAAAAAATGAAAGCTAGTGACAGGACTGTATTGCAGAATGCCAAAGTTTATGCAGCAGTCTGCTTCTAGAGGGCAGCAAATGACTGCTTTTTAGCCACAAGACAAAATAGCAAATTGACATAGAGTTTTGCCAAGCAAAGCAAAGGCAAATACAGCATCTTGTATTTAATGGCAAACTTCTCATTCTCTTCGATGGGAACAGGACTGGGCCACTATTGCTTTCCTTGCTGTCATCCCACTACTTTTTAAATGGATAAGCACTGTACATAAAATACATTGGGTTCCTGTTTTGTGTCTTCTCTGTATTGTTTTTAAGAGTGAAATGAACTATGGATGCAGACATTATGTTCCTTATTAGCATTTTGAGGTCACAATTCAGCAGACATGAAAAATGTGCATGACATAACTGTAATAGTATTTATCTAAATATTAGCTCTTTTTTTGTGTGTGTGTGAGGCATTAAGAAGAATGTGAATGTTTTTCTGCTCTGCCAGCACATGTTAGATGAGAGTAGTGGAGGGATGCTTCTCTTGGAAATAAATATTGATAAATTGCAGGCATTGCTCAATGCAAACAAAAGAAAGTGATAAGTAAAAGATGTATTTTAAATGTTTTTAAATTTAAATTTTAAATGTCCTTTTACTTATGGACTTTTATTTTGCTAGAGCCCTCCTCACCATACCGTGGTTTAACCACTGCTATACTTGTTCTCGGTAGTCTCAGAGATTCTGATTTTCTCAGGGGCAATTCTGTTCATTTCTTTGCTGCCAGTGTTACAGATTCAAAGCTGAGCTTAGCTTTTGTTGTTTGAGGTTTCTTATAGAGAMAGAAAAATCCGTCTTTTTTTTGATAAAAAATAATGTAAAGTCTGATGAACGGCATTGGCCAGTATGAAACCATTCCACTAATGATCCAGAAAACGTTTTCCACAGTATTGGTTTAGGATAATGTGACAGCCTATGTTCTAAAAGTAGTAMAGGATGGGGAGAGTAGCTGTGTAAAATCAGTTGAAGGGGACCCAGAATTAAAAGACTCTTGAAAAATTATCTGTCCTGGAATGCATTTTTCCCCAAAAAGCCAGCACATACCAGAAATAATACCAGAGAATATCAGAGAATCAGGCCTTGGTTGTCATCATCTCAAATTTCATATAATGAAAATTATTTCATTAATAATTTTAACGGGATTGTTCAAACATAGACTAAGGAACTCTCTTTTAGCTCAGGAACATCACAGAGCATCCGCTACGATGCCTCTGGTTAAGGGGAAGCCACTGTGGCTCGTATTTATAGCACCCTTGTCAATGCTATCATTAGATTTTTCTGAAGAAATTCATTCCTTTGACAGTGCTCCGTGTCCAGAACTGCGACCATGGGGAGTAAGAAGCACACTGTACACCCTGCCTGGTTTGGAGCCTAATGAAGCCTACAGCTGTTTTCTTTGTCTCTAAGATATTGTTTGCCTGTTTCACCAGTGAGTATGATCCCTGTGGCCCTGGAGCAAATCAGATGCCGTTTCAATCACATTTTCTAAAATTGTAATGAAACTACCTTTTTATCAAGCCTATATTAGTTCTTATTCTGATTTCAGTGTTAGTCCTATGTATCTTTATCTGAAACCATTTCCAGTTCTGATACAATTTCCTAACAGAGACAAGTCTAAAGASTGACTCTCACCATAGTTTCAATTTTTTCTTTTCAGTGGTTATGAATAAAACATAATGTAAGGGGGAAAAACCTTTTGTTGTCTACTTCTGAAGTGTACAAAGGGAACATAGAATATTCTGTGTGACTTAGTGCCTGAAAAAATCGCAGCAAGCCTTCTATAAAAGTCAAGAGGTGAAATACTTGGCTAGATATGCTGTCTTTGAAGGGAAATACTGTAGAATTTTGTGCTCTTAAGAAGACTTTTTTGTTCTTCTTAAAGGTTTGTGTTTATTTTTTGGCAATCTGCATATCTGAAAATGATGTTTGCTGTTGCATCATAGTTTTCCCAAATAATTATTAATTTCTGAATTRTTTGCATGGGTACTGGCCCACAGCATGCTGTATTTTAGGCTACTAAGTGCATTACTTTTTGGCTGCGTAYGCCCTCAGCATATGGTATTTTATTATATTGGCCACAGAAATGTTCTATAGTCTTKTAGTAGCACTGAGTGTGGTTGTGTGGCTTTCAACTTTAATTATGTTTAGGAAGTGTTACATATGCAGCAAATAACATTTCCTGTATTTAAAGTGTGATTCTGCTCTGAAAAGGAATGATTTTAAGATAGGCATAACTAATTCAGCAAATAAGTGCTTTGAATCCTATCTGCTTAGTGACAAAAGTAAGTTTCCCTCTCTGTCCTGCTAGCTGGTCACAACCAGCGTGGTCGGTGCCCGTGCTGACATGGGCTTTCTCTGGCTGGGCATCAGTGCATAAACACAGGTCCACAAGCACGGCCACCTAGATCTAGTATAACTCTTGATGAGTTACACAGATGAAATACTAAGTTCATAATACACTGACAGGATATAAACAAGAAATTAATATAMATTGACTTTGACAGTGTGAAAGTGTGGCATCAGGGTTACCTCCCTCCTCAGGCTCAGTGAATTCRGTGAATTCAAGGGTGTGGATGAATCTGCGTGGTGACTCTGGGAGCTCTTCCTCCTCCTTCGGGGAGATATTACCTGTAAGGATATATTTTTGCAAAGTTTCCAAGTATTTTTATACAGTTATCATTTCTTACATTATTGGCAAAGCTTTAAATAGGTCTCAGTGAATAAATTCAGTACTTTATTTTCATGTCAGCAATGAAATATAAATGAATCAATAAGAATAACTAAAAATACGGAATAGACACCTTTCTTTTTCCTCAGATTACAAAGTGTGTTTTCTATATAACTTTATTAGGGTAGAAGGATCTTTATTGTTTCATTTTGTTCAGCTTTCAGGGCTTTGTTTTCAGCCCCATTAGGCTGACCTTTCTTTAATTTTGATGTATGAGAAACCAAGTAAATAAGCCAACTTCATGGGCATGAGCTCATACACAAAGCAGTTTGGAAGATACGGACTAAAAACACCGAGGAAAACTTGAGATTGAGTTCAGAGATGCCAATACCTTCCCASTTTATAGCTAGATAGTTTATAATGCAGAGAGGTGCAGAGTGACAGCCCTGTCTCTGCAAGAGTTGGCACTGCACGAGGAATAAAGTGGCTGGCAGATCTGAGCTGGCATCGCTGCCCCACGAGGTCACTCACGTCGCTCTGCTCGCCTGGACGTCTCAGTGTGATGCTCCGTTCCACGGACAGGAGGTATCTCCATTCCTCACACAGAAGCTGTTATGATTAGTTCCCACTTTATTGCACAAAATCGAAAACAAGTGGGCAGTGAGTGCTTCTCCTTCAATAAAACTGGTTATCTTTACAAGCCAGTATAAACCTCCAGAGATTGACAGGAGTAAAGTAAGTGAAATTAGCATTTGTTGGTGCTTTGAATTTGCTCAGAAATCCATCCAGTTTCTTCCTTAAAGCACATATGGATGTAATTTTGCTGTACACCAACATGAGCTGCGATTCCAGTTTGTTAATGATGTACAAACTGTCCAGTTGTACATTTTGAAGGAATTTTATGTGCGCACACACMCAGAAAGGCCCACACAATCTTTAAAAAACATTTCTAATTCAAGCAGACATGGGAACATTTAAAGAATGCCTTATTTTCAGCGCAATTGCCTTGAAAATAATTTTGTTATTATTTCTTATTTGCATGCAAGAAAATGTTGATCTGAGGAAAATCCTTATCCTTGAATTTCATGGTCTGCATCTGGTTGCATCTGAATTTTGGTTGCATCTGAAACGGATTAATGCCACTGAGTGATACCACTGCCTCTTTTGACTATCTCAACTCATCAGTTCTTGATTTTCTTTAAAAATTCAAGAGTTTTTTTTTTTTTTCCGGGGATAACACCAGCTTAAAAACAGACAGGACACTTCATTGAATAATTAAATGATAGTAAATGATATTTTGATGCATTGCCTCTATTTTTCTCCTAGAGAAAATGGTAACTAGACAGCATCCTTTTTTTTTTTTTTTAGCTAGAGCACACTGATATTTTCACTTAGATTTCAAATTACACTAACTGCCAGTTTCATCAAAACACTTAATTTTTGGTCTTCTCATATATATATATATATATATATATATACACTTATATAATTGCAGCTATATAACTACTTACTGATACTCATAATTGTCTTTGCAGATAGAAAACAACTTCCTACAGACCACAGAGAAAGTACCATGACGTTTTCCACCAAAAGGAAAGAATTTAAGTCATTTCACTGTCTGAGAGCATTTCCCTTTATGACATCCTGATTGCTGTATCTGTAAATGAACACAGATTTTCTCCCCTATGTGGGCAGACACAGCACCCGTATCCTTTCGGAAGATGATATTTTCCAAAACTATTTTTCGTTGGTGTTTCTGCTTTCTTTTTTAGCTCTCACAGAAGTTATTTGAATGCAGTTAAACACAGTTCTCCAGCTGGCACCTAACAGGTGTGTTGCTGAATGGAATTCCTCTACCACRGCATCCCTTTTGGAAAGAGAGAGAGAGAGGATCAGATTCAGGGCAGATATAGACAGCAGTAATCTGGCAAAATGACAAAATCCATAGTTCTTAAACTTAATATATATGCATTTTTTTTGAATACTTTGTACTTTCTCATAAGCTTTCATGGGAGAGTTTTTTCTTACTACCTAGCTTCTGGAATTTTGGAGATCTAGTGTTTGTGAAGGCCTCTCTGTAAAACCAGAACTTCCAGCAGAAACCTCAGTATGGTTTTTAAACTTACTATGGCAGACAGGTGAGTCAAAATGTTGGGTTATCCCAAGCTCAGAGAAAAGTAACTGTCAAACTGCTGCTCTTGGAGTCTGTCTGTCTAAATCTGCRCAACTTTGAATAAGGAGGACAATCATTATTAAGTCACTACATATCAAATCTTCCTGTTGGTTGCAGTCCTGTTGCAAACTCTTGCCTCTTTCCTTCTGGTTAGAAGCTTTCAACCTGACCTACATTTATTTATCGGTATYGGTTGGTATTGATGTTTTCCTTTGATGTAAATATCTTTTTTTTCCTCTTCTGTGTCTCTACAGAAATATTCTTCTGAGACTCCTACTTTGATGGATTAATAATCCAAGCACTTTGACTCTTCTTATATTGTTCTTTTAGTCCTTCCCAGGATCTTTTCTTGTTCTCATGAAAATGGGTACCAACCTAATGAATAGCGTACCACATCAGRATTTAATATCAGCAGTAGTGATGCCAGTACACACTTCTTTTTACATCATCTGATTGGTCCTAAATTGTATCACATTTCAGTTCAAAATCACCTCTAGGGTTGACATTTGATTAAGATAAATCTGATAATCTATATTTTTTTCTCCTTCTTATATTAGTAAACTAACTGACAGCRAAAACAAGATACATGAATTTACACCTCATATTATATCTTCTCGTTCCTTCTATGTCAGTCCTGAAGAATGCTCAGGATTCTCAGGGGCACTTGATAGTAAAAATGAAATGTTTATTGTCATAAGAAATTTGCAAACTTATCTAACAGTTATCAAGACTGAGGCTGAAATAAATCAATAAGCTTACAGTACRGCTCAGAAAGGCTAATACATAATATAATGATATAAATACATTTTTCTTTATTTAATGAATAAAATAGAACAGAGATTATTTATTGGATCAATGTGCTGCAGTGAAAAGAAGCTTGCAAGCTGTTACTAAACTTGATACTCATCAGAAAGAGTATTGAGAATAAGGCATAGGATGTTTATTTATCCCTGTATAAAACCTTGTAGCATCCACATCTTAAGTTCTGAATGCACTTACACTGTCTGTATGGCAAGGACATACTGAGTCCATTCTCAGTGAAGGTGCAGAGAAGATAGTTGAAATGATTAAGAAGATGGAGTAGTTACCAAAAGAGGAGAAACTATAAAAGGTGCGATTCACTGAACTGGAGACAAGGGTTATCTGCAAGGGTATGATTAATCTTGAAGAGATTTTGAAGATTTTGGATAAGCTGAATACAGAACTTTTCTTTAACAAATCCCTCAGTACTAGAAGAAGATAGAATATGATGAAGCCAATAGGAGGCAGGTTTAAAACTGATTAAACACGGTACCATTTAACTTAGAAGGCAGAGAACTTTTGAAATTTCTTGCTATGGACATTTGTGGAGAAAGAATTAGCCGGTTAAGAAAGGTTGAACAAATTTGTGGACAGCAGGCCCATATGGGGAGCCTAAAGAGAGATATTTTCCACAGCTGTTTACAAAGATATCTAGATAATAAAATGCAGGGTTATAATTTTTAAAATCTTTAGAGGTGGGAAGGGAACTCTGGGAATCATCTAGTCCAACAACTTTTTCAAAGCAAGTTCAGTTGGAGCAGGTTTCTCAGGGCGGCATCCATTTGTGTTTTGAACAGCTTCAGGAATGGAGGATCCACAACCTCTCTGGGCAATTTGGTCCAATGATCGTCTTGAAAAAGTTTTCTTAATATTCAAATGGGATTTCCTGTATTCCAGTTTGTATCAATTGTCTCTTGTCTTATCACTGTTCACCTCCAGGAAGAGTTGGGCTCCAGCTTCTCCATAACCTCCCACTAGGTAGCTGAAGACAGCAGTAAGATGCCCTTGAGCCTTCTCCAGGCTGAAAGGACCCAGGATCTTCTCCTTATGTGTCCTGGGCTCCCACCCCAGCCATCTTGATGGGTTTCTACTGGACTTGGCTCAATATGTCCATGACTTTCTTGCACTGCAGATTTCCAGTCCTCTAGATGTCTTTTAGTAGTGGTGAGGAGAGAATTGTTTGGATTTAGGACCCTCTTGGTAGTGCATTGTTGAAAAAGGGTAGTAAATCATGCTTTCTSACAAAGAAATTCCTGCAAATAACAGCTTTATTTTGTTCCAATTTCTATGCATTCTAGTACACAGCCACAAATTCATTTAATTCCTGAAAAGATACTGTGTGAAGAAGATAGATATCTCTTTTATATTAATTCTTAATTAATGTGAGAAAGGAAAAAGAGGTAAGTTATAGATTAAAATACATATCTTACAGTTAGGTTGGTTACTGAAAGGCAGTTTGAAATTTTCCATTAATCATTCATATCCCAACCTAAATCTTTAAAAATGTAGTTCACCACATTAATAAAGCAGGAAAATCAAATAGTTTATTGCAATGAAAAATGTTTGTAATTTGAACTACAGTGTTTTGAATTTTCATATTTGGCACCTGAATAAATTTTTCAGTCTGTAGAAGCAGCAAGATATTACTTATTCCCAACACTGGAGTACATGACATCTAGCCACTGATAGTGCTGATTCTGCATTTTGGAATTTCAACTTTAGAAAGCTAACTCCCCAAATATTCAGTGACACAACAATATTCTTCTTTCACCTCCTAGAAATAATGTCATAAACATTGTCAAAACTCATTAAATGTAAAGAGCAACACGCTCTAATCTCTGAATAAGGAGAAGGATGAAAGCCACATGCTCCAGAATTTTAATCAAAATTCCACAGTTGACTTGATCTGACTGTTGCAGCTAYGAAAAAAGCTCCAGTGATTATCTGTATCCCTCATTCTACCTCTCAGGCAGAAATGCATTGTGTAGCTTGAACAAAGAAGCTGCAGATGCTGCTGGGATTGAGGCCCCCATAATGAAGGTCCAGTGCACAGTAACGTCTGCTGAGGAGAGAATGGAAAATCTTGCCACAATACCTCTAAGAGCAAAATATAATTCCAAAAATGTACATCTGCATTGTACATACTTAAAAGAATGTTGCAACTTGCAGGTTCGCCGCCCCTAAAAAGCAGATGAAAAGAAAAAAAACAGTCAGATATCTGCTACATATTGATTTCTTCCACTGCTCCTGGACTGTRTTGGGTAATAGCTTGCCATTAGCTYGCAGTTCATCATCTGGTGGCATCTAATCAATAGATCATGTGCTAGTTGCAGTTAATCTTATTTCTTTATAGCCATGTACAGATCGGTACCGAGTTTTGTTTGTTTTTCTTTGGCCTCTTCAGGAGTGATCCAAGAATTGCCATACTTGATGAAAGTATGGGATTCAAAGAGGTCATCATCTCTTTCCCTTTCTGTAGCTTACCTGTAGTCACAGTAAGATTTATGAAATTCAAATTATATTCTCCATTCAAATTTAATCTTAAACCAAACTCAATCTTCTCCCTCTTTTTTTTTTCTTCCCTCTTCCTTATTCTCCTATTTCAGATATACCATTAGCTCTTTCTTCTGCCTCATTGAGAAATTTCTGTACTTGCTTTTCTCTTAAAATGATACTTGGTTACCTATTACTTGGTTACCTATTCACAGCTCCTTTTTGGAGCCCCTTTCCCAATCTTCTCTCTCTACTGACTTCCCTCAAACCTTTGCCGGAAAACTGCAAGTCTTTGTCCTTCCTTTCACTAAACCAGCAGGTTTTCTTATGTAAGCAGCATTTTCATTCTGGCCTGCTATTTGGTGTTCCTGGCTATCTCCATGAGCTACCTGTACAAGCCTTAATCCATCCCGTGCGGTTCAGTAATTGGCATTATTTTCCTAATGCTGTGTATAAGCTAATGGTGTGTGTGGCTCAGCACGGCCCCTGCAGTCATAGTCCCTTGTAGGTTCAGATCACTGGTTTAGATCTGATCCGTGCGCTGGCTTTCACTCCAGGGAAAAGAGAGGATGTCAGGATGAAGGAATCGCTGCTGTGTGCCTGATCTTGCCCAAGTCTAAAACTCTGAAGTGCATGTTCCAGCCTGAGGAAGTTGGAAATGCTCCAAGGTACCCAGCTTGCAACTAATCTAAAAGGCCAGAGCACCCTTGGATTTTTTATTTTGTATTTGTTATTGATAACTATTTGGGTCCATTTCAGTCCGAACAGAAAAAAGCACTGAAATAAATTTCCTAGGAATGACTGTATAGCCTCTTGTTAGTCTTGGGGCTCAGATGTTGGGGAAAGAGCACCGACAAAAACCATAAACAAATCAAAATGAAAACAATGAAAAAAGTGTTTGATCTAATTATGACAATGTACAAATCATCAAATCATCAACTGGCAGGTCTGTATTGATCCAAAAAAAAAAAAAGAGGGAAGCTGAAAGAAAAAAAAAACTTTCAGTGAAGAACAAATTAGATAAAAAGTTGTAGAAGAAAGTATGTGAGTTATAGCAAATGACTTCGGATGCACAAATGAATAATTTCAGCAAATTAACATGGACATGCAACGTAAGTTTTGAAATGACAGCAGCAAAAAGAGAGGGATGAAATGAGAAGGATGCAGTGAAAAGATGGAACTGAGCAGCAGTGACTGTGCATGTTTTGGATTGGGCTGCTAGCTTGTTGTAGAAATAATGGATGCACCTGAATAAATTACTGAGTTTCAGATGAATTTTGGAGCTGGGATGGTGACATTAACCACTTGTGGCTGGAACTCTTTTTCTTGATTTCTGGGTCACCCATCCGTTTTCAAATATTACTTTCTCTGTACCATGCACTTCTGAAATTGTGCCCTCAAAACTGAAGAAGCCTTTGGAACAATAAAGGAAAATACAGAATTCGTTTAAGAACTAATAGTTTTGTTATCCTGTGTGAGTCAGCTTGTGTGGGAGTTGAAGAGATTTGTAGCACATGTGTTAACTCTGCAGCTWGTGAGGCTTAGTGTTTAAGTGACTGCCTATGAAAGTTATCTCATCTAACTAAATCAATTCSTTTTAAGTCCTTGCAATAAGTCTGTTCTTAGTATCTCTTTGGTATTGGGTTAAATTTCTTAGTGTAAAATGAATTGCTTATCAGATTTTGCACATTTTAAAAGCTGTACCCACTATGTTGCCAGTCCGGCGTCTATTAATTGGTGGAATTTAAAGCTGAATAAATGGTGGGTAGGGAAGTATGTGCTGAGTCGTGGAAAAATATTATATGTGAAGCAATTTGTGTAGTTTAAGACAAAACTGATTTTAATCCTCAACACATTTTCATACGTACTTGCAAATTAGACTTAATATATGTATACAGCAAAAAAGGAGAACTCTGCACCAGGGTGAAATTGCTCACTTTTAGTGAAAAATAGAAATAGAATGTCTGCCTTTCCAGTGTAATGCACTGTGGAGAGACACACATGCAGACATATATGTGCTCCGTGAGGGTTTGCCCATTATGGATATTTTGAAAATATGTGCCAGAGCTACCATCCCTGTGGTGCTGCTGCCGTCCTACCTTGTTTTGATGTTGGTCCCAGCTGGTACCATGCGGGAAGAGGGCCTGTCACAAGCTGACAGCACAGAGCCGTTTAAAGAAACCTATGTTAGGGTGGGACTATGTTATATAGTACAGAGAGACTGAAAACTGCTATATTGTAGAGCTGGTCCGGAKAAGATCACCCTTCAAATTCTGAACATATCTTTGTGGTACATATTATAAAAACGAAAAATAAGATAAGCTCAGCTCAGTTCCTTTTCAGTTGACAGAGATACATGAGTGTAGAAATCTCGCAGGATAGTCCTGTAGAGAGTTTAAACAAAAGGTTTAACCATCCAATTCTAAATTTCTAATTGCAATAAAAATAGAACTCATTTCCACATCCATGAACAGCCTAAATCTCTTTATCTTCAAATTTCCTCTCTCAGCAGAGGATCTCTGGAGCATAGTGAGGCTTTAAAGCAGCAGTAACTTCATAAAGTTTCTGCTCAGAGTGAACTTGGTCCAAGTACAATGTCCTTTCTCCTTGAATCCTGTCAGGATGGAGAGATGTCCAGAGGCCTTGTAGAGGCTATGGGTATGTGCAGAGCCTCCATGCTCCTGCAGACCTTCAAGAGAGTACTGCTGTGTGCACAGCCTGGGATGGGAATAGACCCACGTTGCACTCCACACTGTACTGGGAGCTTTGAGAGATAAGCAGTGATTTTTATTTCTGTGATAGAGGCAGCAATGATGGTGCCATTAACTTGTTAAAAGGAAGCCTTTCTGTACTGAACCCACCTGCAGAAGATAATCCAAGAGTTGAAATGAGTAAGATCAAATAGTCAATAGCATTTTCATAAAAACAATTCTGAAAACTACACAGTATAATAGTGATATTATCACTAAACAATTTGATATGTTTGGCTAAAAAACCTGTAGACTATTCTCTGTTTATCTGTACTTTTATTAATCTGGTAGGTAACAACTGCTTATGGAAATAAATAGCATTCTGCTATTCATAATAAGAGATTATATCCTAGCCTGCCCTACATATCTTTATAGATTTTTCATTTACTCTGGCAAATTATATATGTACTTTATTGCAAACGCTTTTCTGGAACTGGGCTCATCTGAACTAGCTTTAGCAGGCTTTGTTCTAGCCTAATGGGCAGAGATGTTTTGAGCTGAGCAGTAGGTGACGTTACAGCTTTGAAAGCAGGTTAACAATGAATGTAGTTATTTTAGTTTGCCAGAAGAGAAAGTGTTATGTTGAATGTCAGATTATTTCATTTCTGTGGGAAACTTAGGAAAATTGTTGTTTTAATTATCCTTCTACTCACTAAGCTCCCTGTTCCCCCATCAACTTACACTACTGGCTATTGCTGATAAAGATTTAAGATAAGGATATGTGGCTGCACAAGGTTTTTTTTTGTCATCATTTTGAAAACATTGAGAATATGAAAGGTGCCATACAAAATAAGAAGATAACCTTGTCCTGAGAGCTGCATTCAGATTGGCACAAATTCCTATTATATGCTTGAAAGTTAAACAACAGGGAATGAGAGAGAAGGAGAATGATAATAACACGGCAATATAGGTCTTGCCCCTAGACCTCCCAAAGGCAAAATAATGGGGCTGAACTTCCGATATTGACTTGAGCAGGGAATAGCTGCAGGATGGTGAGGAAAAACGCTCTTCATTCTGCGAGATTATAGAAAAATGGATAAATATGACTTTGTGCATAGACTGCTTTCATCCTGAATGCCAGTGTGCAAATTTCATTGTACATTTTAAAGTTCTGGAAACATCTAAGTTAACAAGCTCCTGTTGGCATAAAAGCAGCCTAAATTTACCTTATTTTCTTCAGTGTTTTAAAACCTCATGATCAAATCCAATTCACCTTTTTAAGACTCTGATATAATCCTTCAAGAATACCTTCAGGGTTCAGGGCTTCAGCTTGTGCTGCTTTATGATCAATCTTTTGTATTTCCTGTACATAATTATGCATTTTAATGAGGCTCTCCTCTATAACTTCCAGCTCCCAAAGAGATGATAATTTTCACTTAGAATAATTTTAGAGTTCTTTTAGATGATTAGTATTCTTTTAGAATATATATTTTTTATACTCTGGCAGTGGAAAAGATTCTAGCAATTTAAGCCTATTCTAGACACAAAACCTACAGGAGCTTAATCAAGCCAAATTTAAGTCACACTGCTGGATACATCTGTGAGAATTTATTTGTGGGCATTCTTTATACTGGCTAAAATTTGATTCAGATTGATAGAGACTGGTGCAAACCAGTATGGGTGCAAGCTAGGTCCATAATACACAATTACAGTAATTTATCTGTATCTGTTTTTGCATATGTTTATTTCGCTGCCAGAATGTGCTTCAAGACCTTCATCTTTTTTCATTTTATACTCACCTCTTAGCACGTTGTTGGCAGTAGGCCTGGTTCTTACAGATGTCACCACCCATGGCTTCCATTGACTGAGGCAGATGGTCCCAAGGTACCAACAGCAGAAAGGTCAGGACAGCAGGAAGGCAGTGGGGAAAGATGGGCATGTGGGGCTGCTTCCTTGCACAGGCTCAGAGAAGACTGGAAATTACTGAGCAAAAACACAACTAAACAATCTTAAACAGCCTCCCATGAAATTCTTAGAGTTGTTGATGTTGTCAACTGTTTTAACGCTTGTTTTAGGCGCAGCTAGAAGTATGGCTTCAATAACAGGCATCAGCAGATGATGTGGATGATCCCATGTTGTCCTAGGTCGTGGGAGCCAGGGTGGACAACACTGCATGGAGTCCTTTCCACATAGGTAGGAAATACAATGTGAGGAGCTTCTGTCTGTAAAGAACGCTGAGTAATCGAGAGCAGCTACTGCACGAGTTTGCTGGGGAGGGCTGGAAGAGGTGGAAGTGCTGACATAGACTTTGTAATCCTGCTGGGATTGTCATCTCTTAAATGGATTTTCATATCTGGGAGGGTATGAATAACATAAACAAAAGGAGGTGATTTGCCTCACTTTTCTTCTTATTGTTTCCTGGAGTTTTATAGCATAGTTGCGTGAAGTCTCTGTTAGTTGGCAGTTAGTAGTCCACTCATAGGAAATACTATTAATTCCTACTAAATTATTGTTTTGTTGAATATCATCTTCTCAAATGAAAACATAGAGATTATATATTACTCATTAGATTTTTTATGTATTTCTGTGAATGTAGTTTTATCTTGTTTGATTAAGGAAATGAAACTTATGTGATAGCAGTTGTGTGTGCCTATGTGTCTATGTATGTGTGAAAGCACATTCATACATGTCCCTTTATGCTTCTCTCAACAGTTAATTTTTGAATACAATGAACAATGTCAAATTTAATAGGAGGATATAGATATCGGAGATATTGCGTTCTTWCGCCTTTTGAAAAAAAATAGAAATTTTGCTAAGTGAAAGAAGCCCTCTCAGGTTAGTCACCGAAAGAAAGGCCTGTCCTCATAGGATATCAGATTCACACAGAAGGTTTCCTCTTGAGGCATAAATCAGTAGGGAGTCATTAGCTCCACTTCTGAGAAAATGACCTACTTATTTTGTTTGGGTAACTACTGTCCCTTTTTTTGTGTCAGGGGACAAAATTGATTTGCTAATTTTAATGCCAATTCTTGCCATGTCAGCTACAGTCTGCAGACCCAGGACCCTACCGGATTAAAGAGCCTGTTGGAGAGATTTATTATGGCTAGATTTTTAAAATGTTTTTGTTGATGGACAATGTAAGAGTGTAAGTATAAAATAGAAATCTACTTTTGTCCTTTCAAAATGGAATTAATTGAGTTAGCAGTTTTGTAATATTTTTTCTGAGGGGAGGAGGGGAGGAAACACCCTCCTCCCAGGTGCCCTTGTCTGCTCTCAAAAGTGACCATTAAGAAACAAGGTGGAATGACTGTAACACAAGTGTCGATGTTACCACCCAGTTACCAGGGTGGGAATTCAGAGCAACTCAGAAATCAGCTGAGTTATCTGAGAAGAGAATTTGAAAAGACAAAAGGAGATTTGAACTGTAGGACAGAGAACTTTGCTGGAAATCTTGACACTAAACCATTACCCTCTTGCTCCCCAACATTATTGGTGGGAGAGAATGCAGACAAAGCAGGAATACCAGATGGAAAATCTGATTACTGTGAAGAAGACATATTTGAGCCAATATTGATTTAGGTAGTATATTTTTTATATGTGTATGTATTTATATATACTGTATATAACAGCTACTGAGAGGCACTAGCTTCTGACTTGGAAAAGTTACCAGCTTGTCAGAAGGCTGTGAATCTTACTCACAGCATCACATTCCTTCCTGTTTCTTCCTAGCACCATTGGCATTTCCTTTGAGATGAATGAGAGTCCTTCAGAGACTTTGGACTGCAAAAGAAAATGTCAGAGAAAGTGAAAACAGCCTGGGATGGTTGAGCTTATTAGTGTGAATGTACAACATTGGCAGGCAGAGGCTGGCCTGGAGGCTTAAAATAGGTCCAGTTACATCTGGACCATTCCGATACTGCAAACAGTCAAGTTTTGAACATCTCCATAGATGGGATTCCATAGCCCCTCTGTGCAATCTGGTTCAGTGTTTGACCAACCTAATGGTGAGAAACATTTTCTTTAGATTTAATTGGAATTTTCCCTGTTCCAGCTTGTGTCTATTACTTGTTTTTCCGTCACTATTCACCTCCAGGAAGAGCCAGGCCATATCTCTCTATCCTCCCATTAGATAGCTGAGAACAGCAGTGACATCTTTCCTGAGCCTTCTCTTCTCCAGACTGAAAAAACCCCAGCTCTTTCAGCCTCATCTTGTACATCCTGTGCTCACACCACACAGACCATCTTCACAGCCCCTTGCTGCAGTATGTCCATGTCTGTTTTGTATTGCTAATCAAGGCTAGTATGTGTTGGCCTTCTTTGTCACAGAGGTATCCTGCTGACAGCTTACCATCCATGGTAAGTTCAACTTACCATCCACCAAGACATCTGGCTATTTTCTGCAAAGCCCCTCTTTTCCAGCTGACGCTTAGCTTTCATGCTGCATAGGATTATTATATCTTAGTTGCAGGATTCTGCATTTGCCTTCACTGAATTTCATGAGATTCCTACAAGCCCATTTCTCCAGCCTGTCAATGTCCTTCTGCATGGCAGCTCTGACTTTACTATATTGACCACCCAATTTGGTATCATCTGGGAATTTACTGAGAATGGACTCCACCATGTCTTCCAGGTCTTCAATAAATACATTAAACAGCATTGGCCACAGTATTGATTCTGAGGGGATGCCACTAGTAACCTGCTGCTGGTTGGATTTTGTACCTCTGCTCATAACTCTTTGACCCTGGTAATCCAGACAGTTTTCTATCTCCTTATCATCCATTTATCCAATCTATATTTTACCAAATTGGCCATGAGAATACCACAGCAGTCCATCACAGAAGTCTTGCTAAAGTCTACATATAGCAATCTACTGCACTCTACTTGTCCAGTGTGTCCACACCTAAAATGCTGTTGAGTTAGTCAGGTTGAATTTGTCCTTGCTAAGTCCATGCTAGCTGGCTGCTCCCAATCATATTCTTGTTTTTCATAATTTTCAGCATGTGTTCACATCTTTGAATATTCCTTGTGTTTCACAGAGTACTGACTCTAATTACAGCTCATTATTTTTTTTAATTTAGATGGAATATGGTGAATATTTTTAATTTAAATGGAATATGGTGACAATAGCACAGAAAAAAAAAAAAAAGGAGCCTTAAGTATTTTA
Source organism: Nothoprocta perdicaria (assembly GCF_003342845.1). NCBI lineage: Eukaryota > Metazoa > Chordata > Aves > Tinamiformes > Tinamidae > Nothoprocta > Nothoprocta perdicaria. The sequence goes on along the minus strand of NW_020455910.1, from coordinate 495,970 downwards.
AGAATAGCAGTCCTATAATGGAAGTGAGGGCTTTCCTGTCTACCATGGAATTAAACAAATATTTATGACAGATTAGCATGCTGCCAAAAAATGAATAATTTTTTTGCATAGATCTTCCCCTCAGAAGATGTGTGGGAGTTTGATACATTGCTCTTACTCCTAATAAAATAATAATGACTCATGTCAAGTAATAAAGACATAATAGTGTCAGAGACCAACTAAAAAAGAAAAAAAAAAGAGGAAAAAAATCCTGGACTGTGTGATAAAACATCCAAGAATTCCAAAGACACCAAATAATGCAGTTGACAGTGTTTAGAGATTCTAACACAGATATATGCCTCTGATTAAAACTGCCACCGATTAAAATCATCACACAAAGGATGTGAATGGTAGAAAATTTTAGGTCAATCCTTTGAATGTCAGTAAAAGTTGCATTAGATGAAATGGGTGAAATGCTATTTGCAAATAGTTATAAAAGAGCCAGATGATATGACAGAATATGATCAATGCTTATGTAAGAGAAAATCTTCATTTGTAAAGCAGGAATCCTTCAAATACGTCCACAGAAAAACAGATAAATAAAATTGATGGCCATAATTTGCTTACATTTTAAAAGCTATTGATATTTGCTGAAATACTGAGGAAGCAAAGAATTATTAGCTTTGAATCAAATGTGACTATATTTAAACAATTAAAGGCTATATTTACATTACTAGGCTGTAGGCCAAGTATCCTGTAGCTGGCATGAGCAACAGCTAGTATAAGTAATTTATGTCTGAACCTTCCGTTCCCTCTCCTAATGAAGAAGAGTAGCTGCTGTCATTGTGTTATCTAAGGCTCCCTAAACAGAACAGAAGGAGATAAGGAAAGCCAAGAAAATTCTCCTTGGAAAGATAAAGAAAGGAATGGAGCAGCTGAGGGAGGAAAAGGGACTGCTGAGGTAAGCGGAGACATTACCAGATTCAAACAAAGAACTGGAAAAAAATGGTAAAAGGTGACCAGAACAGAGAACTTGAGCGAAAGCTTTGAACTCATGAATGCTTTGAACTTTGAAGGAGACGAATCTGCATGATCTCTGCTGTAGACCATCTCCAGATACTCAATACTCACAGAACATCTGGCCAACAGACTGGTGAGATTTTATTAACAGAGTCTATGTATCACTTATCACTGCTTGGCTTTGCATAGTTGTATATGTTCCASTGTTCCTTGTCTGCTAGAGGACAGGCTTTCTTTATCTCATTTGTCGACTGCCCACTACCTACATTTATCATTTTGGCAATGAATTTGGCATTTCTGGGTGGGCCTGAAGATGAGTGAACTGAGAGGGATAGATAACCTTCTGGAACTGGAAGGATGAGTATTGCAATTTTCCTCTCTGGGTATAAGAAAGGTGTCAGTGTTAAGATAACTTTGTCCTGAAATAGGAGCAGTTGATCTTCTCTTACATTATTACAAAAGAAGCTGGAAATAGCTGGAAGATTCATGCTTCAAATGTCTATCCCTCCCATTTGGTCAGATAGGTAGACATGCCAGGAGCCTGAGGCATACCTGACAATGCATCTGTTGTCAGGAAAGACTAATAAAGGCAGTGTATAAAACCTTAGGCTAACTAAGTAGACACTGACTCTGCTGAACAGAGGGGTCATAGTGGAAAGTCAAAATCAATCTTACTTGTCTTACTTCATCTACACTTGATGGATGAAGAAATGAAAGAGGAAGACCATGAACACTTCCTCCYTAAAAGCATAGAAACCATACGTTTTTGATGGCCAAATTAAAGTGACAAAGGCAGGCAAGACTGRTTGATTCATATGTGGGCCAATTACTGCAAAAAAGCAACATCTCACATGGGGTATGATACTAGCAAAAAGGTCAAGGGAATGTTGCAATGGCAGCATTGCAAAACAGACCACAGGATCARCCAAAGTCAGGAACATGTTTCAAACTTTGTAGTGAAGGGAAAACTGTTGGTCTGGAAGGAAGATCAGTCAGTAGAGAGTAAACACGCTTTACCTTCAATATGGAAGGCCAAGGACTCCCTAAGGTATATCCCACTCCAGCATCTCAAGAAAGAAGAAGAGAAAACTTAGACAAACTAGCATTGCAAGCAAGAGACTCAAACCTGGCAGATTTAGTGGAAGAATAACAAAGTTTGAGACAGAAAGTGTGATAAGGTATCTCTATTGCAGATTTGTASAGAAGGCAGATCAAGTTGGTATAATGAACTTGTCCTCAGGGAAATTCMGGAATAGGCAAAGCCTTGCAAGACTGCAGAGTGATGCATGATGGCCTATGAAAAGAAAAGAAGTAGAGAAGTGTGTTAAGAAGGATATAGTTATYTGGCCACCAGTCCAGATAGAAAAAAATATAATAACTTTACTAGAGGATTTCTAGACTATGGAGCAGGTAGTGAAAAGAGCCCTTGTCCCAGTCTGTGTGAGGAAACAAGGATCACCTTATGAAAGTTTCACCAGCTTGAAATGCTACTGCATTTCCAACTATCCAGCAAGAGAGCCAGCACAGCTGCTGAGGCTTCTGCTCGGAGGTAGCTATGACCCAGGCCTACATATCACAGGAGAAATTTTAAGTGGTTGAGTCTGGCATGAAAGTTTATGCAAGGACTCCACGTTGCTGGACATCCTCAGAGATAACTATTGAACAGTTAAAGATTGCCTTGAAGGGAGTAGTAACACAGCAAGGGAAAGCCYGAGATCAGAATCTCCTGGTAATCCTAATGCTGTGATGAGAAGCTGTTGCAAATCATGAAATGGAAGAGACTTGAGGATGCTCCACTTGTGATTAGGAGGGCATCTGCCAGATAAATTACAAACATATGGCACAACAGACAGATGGAATCAAGGCATGCTAAAGACAGTGTCAGCTACACACCACCAGGTAGCCAGGCGTACATTAGAAGCAAATGTTCAAAGGATGGATAAAGTAGCATGCTTGTTGTAACCGCTAGAATGAAATATTGGAGCCAAAGGAAAAAAACATATGCTGAGACCACGGAGTATGGGATCCCTTAGAAATATCAAGTAGGCCATCCCTACTATATAGGAGTGAAAAGGAAAAGGAAGATGAGAGAAAATGTTTCATTTTTCAAATTTAAATGCATGGGAGGGATCTAAGTAGGGCTGAGGATTTGATATGCTTCTAATTTGAAGAAAAACAAAAATGGAGCTTGACTGGATGCTCACAGCATCCCTAGCCTTGTTTGGAACAGGAAAATACTTCTGAATTTCCAGTTTGAGGATTTACTTTTGTTGGTGTCATGTATATAGCACTGAAAATAGTTAGATGCACCTGACTAAACTTATGCCTGTGTAAAACGTTTAGAAGTTAGGTTTCCTAACAAGGAGTCATAGTCCTGCACACATTTAAACAAAAAAYATTTAAAAAATATGTAGAATGGCCAAGGAATGAAGTCCACAAAATATATGGAAGCRTGAAGTTAAAATCCAGAAGACATGTGAAGGGTTGGGGACTCAGGTTGCATAACCCACCTTTTCTACCTACACAGGGTTCATGAAAGAATTCCTTCTGATCCTGACTTGTTGGCCATGGCATTGAGAGGAGCATGAACTGGAGTGGTCAGTAGCCAGTCAGTAGCACACAGGTTGAAGTGTGAAAGGCTTGAACTGGAAGGCTTGAGGGACTGAGYCACCAAGAACAGAGGCTGCAGTGGTGCACAGTGCCTCTAAATCCTCCTAACAGAACAAGAGCCAAACTGCAGTGCTTGGGCAGTAGGAAATGTTTTGCCTGCCTGCCTGCCTGCTCCATTTTATATAAAATAGAGCTATTGAAAGCCTTGGATATTGAAAGAAAAGTGCTCTTCCTTGCTCTCGTTCTGCATACAGCACTGAGAGATAGAGACTGTGGAGTCCTCTCCTTGGGGATCAAAGACATGAATTCAGCTGTGGATAGAGAGTGACAAATACAAACTTGATGGAGGATATTCACCTTTATCCAGGATCAAGCTGTCCTCAGTGATCACATGTGCTGAGAGTGGGGGTCAGCATCAAAAGGATGTATCCATTTGGGAATTAATGAGAATGTTTCTGTGGTCTTAACTCAGCGGGCCACAGAATGAAGACAAGGGTGTYGATTAGAGATGGTAGCTGAGATTTAGTAATCAAGTGTGTATTTTTGAATGAAGTCTATGCCTCTGAATACTTTTGAGTAAGCAATGTTTAATCTGATACTCCAGAGAAATGGCATGTCATTCAGAGATCAGTCTGCAGAGGAATAATGAACAGCTTTAGCTTATGTATGAAATGGATATGTGTGTTTCAGAACAATGTGTAAATATGATTTAATTAATGACATTAAGAATCAAACTATGCTTAATAACTCCAATATAGCTATTATTGGATACTGTGATTTTTTTTTTGTATAAACCACCTGTGTTTTCTAGTTGATTACTCATTAAAAACTGTAAGCTGTATCAAAATATAACCCCAACTGCAACTGATATAAAATTGTCTCCTGTAAGAAAAATGGTAGAACATGCAAATTTACATTAACTATTAGAAACTGCTACAGAAGCAGCAAAATAATCTTGATAATTGTACATCATAGTGACAGATACTGAAAGAAATAGAGTGAAGAATACCAGTGGATACGGAAATTAAGGTAACAGCTGAGAGAGGAAAAGCAACTGCTGCAGAAAGCGCCAGAGAAAAAAATCTAGGAGAAAAATAAAGTGACCAGAACAAAGAGTCAGAGAATGCTTTGAGCTTAAAGCAGTGGAATCCACATGTAGGTCTACGTGTACCATTGCCCGGTGACCAAAACTCCCAGGGTGTTTGATTAGGAGATTTGTGAGAACTTCCTACTGCTTGGATTTGCACAGTAGTGGAGCTATCCTGAAGTTTATGTGTGTTTGTTGTGAATGGTTGCTACCTCGATTTACAGCTTCAAGAACAGTGCCTGTTTGCAATCTCCCTGGCACTTAAGTCAGTGGAAAAATACAAAGTCAAATCAGTATATGTCATATCAGAATCTGTGCTGTGTCAGCTCTACTAACTTTTGAGAAAGAAAGAGCATATTAGAACTGGCACGAATTGTCGACACAGTATATACTTCATTTCAAATGACATACTGCAAGTAGAAAGTTTATAGCAATTAAGTATTTTGTTAGCCTACTGCCTACACAAATTCATCATTAGGCTTAAGCTTTTTATCTCTAGTATGAGTTTTTCAGTCCTACTCTTGTTTTTATCCCTTGTTTGTACTTTGTTATAACAATATTTGTGTTCTTTTCTCTTTTTTAAATTAGTATTTTTTTTTGTCTTTCTCTTGCAGACCTTTGTCTTCCTGGAATATTTCTATCTCTATTTTCTGCAAGTTTTCTTTTTGAAAGCTTATTTAGTGTTTTCGTATTGAAAGTTTCCTTGCTTAAAAGGCATTGTGATGTAAGAACAAGAGTGACTGAGATGCTAACCTTCTTTTCTCTTTGGTTATTAAACAGCTCTTCTGGGGGATATACAAGTTCAGAGATTCTTGAACTTCTGCCAGAACTGTGGTACGCTTCCAGTGGGTATATATAATTCCTTAATGCTTAGAATGCAGCTGGATAATGTTGGGTTTACACATACCTAGAGCCTGATGCATATATCTGCTCCAAAACTGATTCTCTCTTTTGCCATAATTCTTGCTAGATTGTTATATAATAAACAGCCAGGTGCCAACAATCTCAGCAATGATGCCCCAGCTAAATCTCTTTTAGACGAAAGTGCACCTGCCAGAAGTATTTCCCAGGACATGCAATCATTTAGTCTGAAAATTCCAATAATGCTCATTCTGTTGGTTAAATTACACTTAGAAGTCTAGTCAGACACAGGAAAGTTGGTGGATATGCCCCAAAATAAATAAGCTGGGGTCTATTATCACTAATACAGATTTTATAGACTTGGAGCTTCATAAATTCCAGTTGAATTATTTCATTTTTTTACAATTTAAGCATGAGATGGGATAGTTTGTATGCATTTTCTATTATTTTCTGGGAAAAGATTTGCAGAGGTGCATTTTATTGTAATCTTATTAAACTGTGCACATTGTTATGAATATTTTCCACATTGTGCACAATTGTTATGAGTGGTTTCTGTGTCAATCCTGAACCCTAGGTTTCAGGCTTGGGAGATGGATACCTTTCTAACCCCAAAGAGCTTTCTTAGCTCACCAAGTGCAAGGCTGGCTGCTGTGCAGTCAGAGGGAATCTCTTTACTTTAGTGAACCCAGAATTTCACCACTGACACCACTGGGTAATGGCATAGGGTACTGAGTTACTGAAGGTTTAATAGTCTAGCCTTTTGTTAGAACTCTTTATAATTAATTATAGCTTCAGAATGGAATATCACATTCAAAGCCTAAATGGCTTGTGGGTATCTGCAATAGACTACCTCATCAGGGGAAAGTAGAGGGGGACTTCTGCAGACAATCAGGCGAAGCTTCACATTCACAGGTCCTGGTCCTTGTGGGGGACCTTGATATTTGCAGGTCATGTACCCATTTTTCAATTAGAGCAGAATACAAGYGTAATAGTAATTTTTCAAGGTTGTAAAGAACTAATCAAAATAGAGCAGTAAATACTTCTAATCACATAATCTCAAGTGCAGTGTTGCTTGTTGTGATAGCCAAGAGTTTGTGCTCTAAAGATATGCAGCCAACACTACTGARGAGTTGAACCAGTCTGGCATCAAACCATAGCCTAACCCCTATTCTTTCTGGACTTAAGCAAGTGATTAAGTTCTTTTCTTCCAATATCTGCTTGAGAGAAATAAAAGTGATTCTGAATTTTCACCCTCAGACAAGCATAATGAAAAAGAATTAATSTAATGATTTCTATGCTATGGTCTGCAGAATCCAGACCAGGGGTAGTATGTGCACTAGGAGGCTCTGCTCTACTTGGGTCGCCCTCAGCTAGCAGATGCTCTCTAAGGTCTTTTGCTCAGCAGTTAAAAACTCTGAGTGCCCCTWAGAGTTTTCTAATTAGTGCTGGGACTGGCAGTGGGGTAGAATTAGATCCATAATCAAAGGGATCAATATCGATTTCGTTGAGCAGCTTTTCTTTGGCTATACTCCACAGGTCCTGGACACAGATGAGAATATAAAGAGCTATAAACATGTTAATGCTGGTAATATTACCTGTTCTTGTGGCACCTTGCTCATCTTTGATTTTTTTGTGTGTGTTATAGATCCTCCTGAGATGCTACATACTTCAGGTCAGGTTGTGATTTGTGTTAAAGTCATGTAWCTGAGATTTTTTTTCCATGTAGCACATAAGAACTAAACTCTTATTGTTATTGCTGAATCAGTAAACAGACATTAAGAAATTGTAACGCTTTTTTTTTTTTTTTTTTTAGCACATAAGAACTAAACTCTTATTGTTATTGCTGAATCAGTAAACAGACATTAAGAAATTGTAACGCTTTT
>NW_020455910.1:423039-486860 GCF_003342845.1 Nothoprocta perdicaria | reverse complement strand
ACAGTGTCAAAAGCCTTGCTCAAATCCAGATAGATGACATGTGAAAATGATGATGTGAAAATGTGAGAAGGAACAGTTTGCTGAATAGCCARATTTTGCGGGAGAGACGGATGGTGTGGCCACTGACAAAGAGTTAAAAGAGTGAAAGAAAACATAATACAACATTTTAGCAAAAATCCTACCACCAGTTCCAAGGACTGGGAAATTTCTCTACTGCAGATCACAGAGAAGTGCCAGTTAATAAATCTTACCTTCCACTAGTGTGGGCAATATAGATTTGCCTCTTTCTAGGGTACAAAATGAAAGGCTGATAAGGCTTGTGTAAAGAAGTGAGCAAGGTAGCAAGCAACTGTGTTGCTTGCATTGCATCAGACAGACATTTTGCCTGATGATATAAAACTAGTATGAGTGTGATCTGCTTGATTGATGTTAGAATCTGAATATTGTTGCATGGATTGATTTAGAGAGCAGAAAAGGAAGTAGAGATTAAACAGGAAGAGAACATCCAAAAGGTATAGAAAGCAGGAGTTTGATTAAGGAAATGGGATTCATTATGATTGAGGGCCTAGGAAGCATTGCTGTTCAGTGCAGAATAGATAGGCATGTGTTTCACAACTTAAAGAAATCATTTTTTTCAGGCAGGGATGTGGGATGAGTGTTTGGCTTTCAAAATTCATTATGATTAACCAGGGAGATTGGACAGTTTTCCCAAATGCTGCCTCATAAAAAGGAGAACAAGGGGGAAAAATATTTTACACCCAGAGAGTTTTACACAGATGCTGGACTCTTACTCCGTTCACTGAAACTAGAAGCCATTTGTTTGGAGTGGGAGATATATTTTGAATGTCAGAGATGTGTTTTATTAAGATATCAATTAGATGATTAGAGGAAGAGGATGTGAAACAGTAAAAGAAAGGTATCAATACAGTTGAATGGAATTGCATAGGGAGTTATTTAAATAAGAAATAAGAAAATACAGGTCAGATTTAGATCTTGGCTTATTTTAAAATATGCTTCTTGAATTCTGTTACCAAAATCTTAATTTGGACTCCTCCTTGACCTGCCATTTTTAATCCCTGTCAAAAAAAAAAAAACATGAAAAGGAACACAAGTTATGATAATGACTCACTTGTGCGAAGCAGAATGGAACCACAACAGTTCAGAGCAATAATTAAGACTTTGGTGTAYAGGAACATCAATAGTATTTATTTCTTTGCTAGTAACAGCCAGTATGACAGGGTGGTACTGTCAGAGATCACTGAGAGAATCAGGGGATATGGACCTATTTCTATCCACCCATCTCTCTCTTTGGTTAGCACGTGTATTAGCATAGTCTAGGCACAACAGAAACTTTTGCTGTCAAACATGTGGCATGGTAGGGAACATGAAGGTAGAAATGCCAAATTAATTTTTGTACATGCCATGATCTGAGGATCCTTTCTCTTGCCCTGTGCTTTAGGTCTTCTCTAGCAATTGGTTGAACACAAGTTCAACAGACAGGTTGTTGGAAAGGAAGGAGCTTGAACCTTGCACTGAAGATGCAATGAAGATGAGGAGTAGGGTGAGGATATCTGGTGTTCCTAGAGTTGGGAAGGCAATTTCTCCAACAGCACTCACTTAGATTAGGTGTTTGTTAGTTGTAGTGTGGGCAGCTTGAGAAATAAACCAACAGAACTATTTTTTTATTATTTTACAGGCACATTCCCTTAGTGTTCGTTAACCTGTTGTCATCATTTCCATCTCCATCTTGAGCCTCTCATTACTCACAATCAGAAGATTTTGCAAATAAGAACATCTGGGGAGGAGACCAGGCTTTTGGTTCCTAAGGACCATCTATTTCTTAAACATTTTTCTTAGCTTTGTGGTGAAAAGCAGAAAAAAACCCTTTGTGCTATTCTATCCTTAACCAAATGTAATTTTACTCTCAGGGCAGTGGAGATACCACCAACTGATAAACCTTTGGTTATCATAAACTGTTACTGTGCTATTCAAATTTCTTTTCCTAAATGAAGGGAGAAAAATACATATTTGCAAAATAGGCAAGTATAAAATGCTTCAAATCTTCAGTGATGAGAAAAGGTAACAAGCAGAACTGAGCAGATTTGCCCTTGCTTTGCTGCCCTTGAAGTCCCAAATGATGAAAGAGACTTCAGGTTAGACTTGATTTTCACCAGAACAAGAAAATTCTAGCACACTTTAAAAATAGCTTTTTCCTTGTGGTATCAACATTTATAGAAATTAATGCTCTATATTCAGACCTTATAAAATCCTGATCATCTGGTACTTTGCATACAGAACTGGAGCTTAGAGCATGACAAGTGTAGATGTATGCATGCAATAATATTGGAATTTTCTTTGTTGRTTGAAATGCTTACTGATATTAAAAACTGTATCTTATTATGTTTATTATATTTTTTCTTAATTATTTTGCACTGTTAAGCTGAGAGGTACCTCACGTTTCAAAGCAACATTATTTGAAGAATCCATTTAAATGAAGTGAGAGTATAAATTGAATAGAAAATATTTGTCTTTCTCTTGTAAGACTTGCTTTTTAGCTCAAATTTATGACTTTTCCAGGAAGACTTTTCTAAAAACAATGGCAAAATGAGGATATTTCATGTTACAAGAGGTCAGTCCTTTCAGTTGCATGGCTACAGCTCCATGAACTTGTAAAAATTTTGCTTTAAATGTGATTAAACGGCCTTTCCATTGAAATCTAATGCTTTCTGTCATATACTTAGCCCAAAGACTGAGAGTTTGGCCAACCATGCCCACAGGCAGGGCAGCAGCAAACGTCTACAGTGACTGTAAATGGAAACGAATGAGCAGTGACTGCTACAGCCTAAGCAGCCGCTGACTGGAGAAGCGAGAGACGGGATCTGCCTTGGAGCCGGGAATGGAAAGGCCTCGCCTGAGGCCCAGGATGCTCTGACGGGGACCGCCTGGCAAGGAGGCCTCGGCCTCCGTCTGGGGCACGCTTGGAGGCCTTTCTTGCTCTTCCCTGAAATCGTCCTCTGTGACCTCCCTCTGCCTCGCTCCTTGTGTCTCTGGCACGGCACAAAATGCCTGGAAGTGCTGGTAGGGAAGGGATGGAGCAGGGAAGGACGGTGCAACTGCCGGCCCTGACTGGRATGGTGCTGCCTGTGCTTGCCTGGTGGCAGTGGGGGCATGATTCAAGCATGGCCTTGCCTCGAGATTGAGGAGTATCCTTGTGGGATTAGGGAGCATCCTCATGGGATTGGGGAGCATCCTGGTGGGTTTGGGAAGCATCTCTGTGCTTAGGGCCTGAGCAGGGAAGCCCCCACAGATGGTAGGAGAGTGCTCCCAACACCGTCCCCAACCCTATGGAAACAGAAATATGGAAACCCTATGGAAATACAGAATCACAGAATATTCTGTGATTCTGTATTCTGTGATTCTGTGGAACCTGCCTAAAGAACAGCAGTTTGCCTTGAAACATTAATTTATTGAGGAGAGAGGGGGAGACTGAATGCTTACAGGTGTATTTTGAGTCAGCRAAATACAGAAATGAGTAGAAAGTTCAGAGAATTAATAACAGGAGGTGAAACTGCTCCTGTTCTAATTACTGGGCTGAATGTGGCTCAAATAAACAGCCACAAAACTGTCCTCGGACTGGCCAGCCTGCGTGGAAGAAACTTGCGTGAAGCCCAAAGTTTGGAGAGCACAGACACCACTTCCACTAGCRTTATTTACCCAGCTGGTGCAGACTGGGACTGTGGCAGCCTGTCACAAGCTACAGATGAAATAGCCTCCAAGAACTCTTCTGCCCATGGTGTGGTCTCCTTTGGTCTCCATTTGGTCTTGAGACCTTTCTAAAATCTCTTGGAGACACCTGCATGGTAGTGGTGCAGCTGAAGCATGCTCTGGAGATAAGAGCCAGGGACCTTCCAGGAGCTGACCTGTCTTTGATAGGGGTTTCTGCATCTGACCACTTGAACCTGGGGTGCTGCTCCTGTATAGAAGGAGGAATGGCTGCTTGGTGCCATTCACAGAGTGGCCCTGATGCAGCAGTGAGTGTTTGCATAAATCCCCCCCTGAAGCCTGTACATGTTTCCGAGGTATACAGACAGTGTAATTAAAAAAAAAAAAAAAAAAAGAAAGAAAGAGAAAGAAACGAAGCTGAAGGAGAACTAATTACTGCAGTCATTTTTCTGCCTTTGTTAATGGGGAAGCGGAATTGGGAAGCAGAGATGGTGTATATGAAACACTGACAGTTTAAAAACTGTTAGCCACATCTAGTGAGACTGCTTAATTTTTAGTACTAATAGCAGAACCAATCCCAGACCAACAGTTCTCTGAGCTTCAGTGGTACTCTGGGGAGGACACTGCTATTTCTAACAATATTACTCCTCCTTTTCTTTCTTTCTTTTTTTTTTTTAAGCTTCATCGTTCCCTGTTTATTGTGGTACTTGCTGTGTATGATGAGAACATTTGGAGCAGCTCCTGCGTGTCTCAACACATCTTATCTGGCTCTCCAGAGGATCAGAGGAGCCAGCAGATGCCTTCTTAATCCCCCCTTGTGTGGCTACTCGAGCARTTGACAACTTGCACCCACCTTCAAAGGCAGATGAGGGGCAGGTTGCTGATGACTCTCTGTGCAATGAAAAACACCTAACAAAGAGATGTGTATAAATGACTGCCCTTCCCCTGGATTTTATGCAATGCTCAGGACCAGAGTTTAGAACATCAAGTGAAGCAGCGTGTTGTAAACCTGCTCTTAAAGGGAAGCACATCCCTTTGTAGCATTGACCTTGTTTCTGCAATATAGGTTTTCTTAGCAGCTTGGTTGAAGAAAATCATGTGTCTGCTTCTCACTCTGAAACAAACCAAAATTAAGAAGTGGAAGACTTGATGTATTATTTCCCTTCTTTCCTTCTRCTGTATTATCAGAATCTCAGTGTTTCTTTTTAAAAATAAGATGTCCAGTTATGGTTGCAGACAGCTTGGCATGGATACATCTGTAAAAAGAGCTTGGAAACTCCAAGCTTGTATTGATGGCAATTGGAGTTTATAAGTATAGAGACCAAAGCATCAAGACTCCTCAGCTACTCTGCAGATTTGATGATTTACATGGGAATTCACATGCATTTGTTCAKGTGTTGGGCTATTCCATTACTTATACAAAAATAAGCTTTTTCTTAGTCACACATTTTATTTTATCTTGTAAATCTACGTCTAGTAACATCCACGCTGCATCCTAATGCAGTCCTTACTACTTCATTTTTCCCTCTGGAATTAAGATATGTAAAGYATTTACAGAAGGAGAACAATCATCATTTTCCATTCTCTCATATTTACTTGCTATAGTTTATCTTTTACTCCATGGCTTATAGTGAATTTGAATCTGCTGCACTATGGGAGATCTGAAATCAATTTTAGCTCTTGTTTGTCTACAATGCAGATAAGGTGATTTCTTGTTTTACCAGAGCAAAGTGGATTTTCTTTCAGGAAAAAAAAAAAAAAAGCAACAGCACCAATATCCCTTGAGCTGTGCTTTCTACAACACATCCGAATCTGACCCATTGCCCAAACACAATTTTCYGAAACATGGGACTGAAAAGGAAACCTTGGATTACTGAGTGCAGCCCCCTTTTCTCAAAAGGAAGTAGGTTATACAATTTCTTTACACCAATTATGTATTGTTTTGCTCACAGTAATATTAGAAGTAATATTTTTCAAGATTTTTTTCCTCCAAAGACTCAAGACCTTGTTCTACATCCAGCTTTATATATTCAAAAACATTTTATACTCATTTGTTCTCATGCCAGCATTTTCTTTCAGCTTAAATATCTCTTTCCTCTCCTTGTGTTTACCTCCTCCAATGTATTTATTGACAGCAATCATAACCCCCATTGTTTATCACATCTCTATTTACCATTTTAATTAGAAATAGCAGTGTTGATTTCTCCCATTTTCTTTTCTTTATAAAATAAAAGATTGATTATCAGATATTTGATGCCACCAATTTTCTTTCTTTCTTTTTTTTCTTCTGTTGATTTTAAATGGCATCAATTTATTTAACTTGCTGCTCATACCGAAAAAGAATGTTATGCCTAATTGGCTGCATTTTCATAGATACACAAAGGGGACATTGCATAAAGGCAAAGCAATTGGATTCCTTGTCAAAACAAATTAGAAAATATATTTTTGGTTCGTATTAGGGTAGCAAAAATACTTGGTTCCTCTGCAATCTGTATAATCATTTGACCTATTTATGACCTCAGGTGCACTTGGTTCACCTCCAAAGACTAAATGAAGTGATAACTGTAGCTAGTCAATAATCCAGGACTTAGCTGGCCCAGGAGACATTAGTATTAGTGTCCTATGGGTGATGTCTAAATTAGATGGCAGTCAGGTATGCGTACACTAGAGCGGTCATTAGAGTGGGCAGATGTGCTCATCTAATGGCTTACAGTGGGGATTGCTGCAGGGGGAATTYCTCGAGAAAAAAGTGAGTTAATAGGAGACAATGGGCTATACAAAAGGGTGCCTTTCTGAGAGCTGCGATGAATATTCTCGATGTAGAGACTTGCTGCAATTACTCCGTGGACAAAATATGTGAATTATTAATTTAATTAACATGAAAGATATAATTAAGCTGAGTGCATAAATGCTGGCCAGTGGTACCATTCAAGCAAGCCTTTTTTTTTTATTCTAGCTGTGTAAAAACAGTGGGCTTAAAACTGGAATGCAATATACAGCCCCACTCACAATAGAATAAAGCTTTACATATGTAAGCAAAAATATCCACGGTCTCATTACACCTTTGAGAACTAACTAGTATTACTCCCAAATCACAAAGAAAACTAAGTGCACAAGTGACCTATGTACCAGCATCTATGCAAATCTCAGGCAGATGCAGAGATTTATACACATTTTACACACCCCTGAGGAAATACCCATTTTATATCACTGATGGAGCAGATGTATTTTCCTCTGTGAAATGTGCACAGAATCTAATCAGAACAAAGTGTTTAATGTATTCAAAACAAGCACACACCATCCCTTAACTTTACTAGTAAACTGAAATAGAGTAATGTCATATCTGAAGTAATTAGAGGTTTTATTGTATGCTATGACTATACATTTGCATGAGTGCATTAGCAGAATCTTGTGCCATTCCAACTGCGCAGCAAACTCTTATCCAGACAAAAAATAAATTTTATTCTGATCATAACTGGCAGTGTGATGAAAAAGCTGTTAGTGTGAGATATTTTGATCCCTTGAAAATTTTGATGTAGATTTCCAGTATTCCTTCCTGCCTCCCTCCATCAAACCTTTATTTTTTGGAGGTGAAGGRAAGAAAAGTAAGAAAGCTTTGGAAAAAAAGTCAGTCCCAAACAGAGCCTTCTAGAGCAATCAGCCCAGTCCTGCAAAATGATTAGTATGCTGCTGACTTTGAATCTGTGGACTATTGACAGTTTTTGATGTCACAGAAGACGCTACACAAGCACATGGTACACTATACAAGAACATGGTACAGCTAATGTCTGTGTAGTCCTAAACAAAGTGAAATGAGATGTATATTTGTAGCATCAAGGCGTTTGAATTCATCCTGTGGCATGACCATGGACGATTTTCTAAGGATCCATGAATAAAACATTTTCAGTACATAAACAGAATAGGGACTTAAGAAAAAGGAACAAAACATGTGCAGTAATGAATCAAGAAGGAAATTCATCCTTTAGTGTTTTTCAGACTTTGGATCACAGCACTTCAAGCAAAGCAGAATTGCTCATAGTAATGTCCAGAGAAACACATAATTTACAATCTATGTACTGCAAAGATTTAAATCCTCRTTTTTTCTTCTGTGAGCCCCACAGATGGAGAAATTATTGTTAGTCTTCCTAAGTCTTTGATACTTCACTGAGGAGGTCCAAAAAGGTTCCATTAGTGTCCATGGATTTAGACACAGGATTAGTGAGATGTTAGTGTCGAATTCAGGACAATGAAAGCCAGCATCTCAAAGCAAACAAATCACTCACACTGCTTCTGGCATCAGCTGGCAATAACACTGCAAGAAAGAATGCCTGTTCCAAGGAACTTGTAGCTCACATAGTGACACAGATATTTGTCAGTATAATGAAAGCCTAGGAGAATGCAAGATATAATTGGGAAATGATTTAGGTAGCTGAGTTATTGAGGGGTTAAATATAACACAATTATTTCAACATGCCAGATGATATGGCAGCCAGTTTTGAGATGTGACTTTTTAATGATAAATGATTTCCTGAGATTATTCAGAATGTTACTGCTGAATGCTATTGAGACCGTTTTTGGCATGSATTAACTGAAAAACCAAGATCTGTTAGAAACATGGTACTAAAGAGATCATTTGTGCTCACTAATAAAAGTGGAGGTTTTTGGTTCTGGAAAATTTTCTTATTAATATCATTTTGCAAATGGTGAAATGATATGAGAAATTTCTGAATTAGAAAATGCTTTTCAAGGACAGTGCTCAGAATACTCCAGGTCTTTCTCAAAGAAAGTTAAACTTTATTTTGTTATGAAGGATGGAACTCTGATCATCTGGAATTGCAGTAGCTCTGAGATAGATTTTCCTCTGGTTCTTAGCATCAGTCTGTCAGGGCAGTGGAGCTCTAGTGAGCTACACAGCTGATAATCTTCATCTAAATATCTAGTGACCAAGTCACAATGCTTTAAAGGATTTTAAAGTTTTAAGAGCATATGATTCTCAATCTTTTGAGGAAGAGCAAGAGGAAGAGCAAGAGGAAGACTGGGGAAAATGTAAGCCCGCTGCTGAATGGGGAGGGTGCCYTGGTGATGAAGGATGCAGAGAAAGCAGAGTCACTAAATGTCATCTTTGCTACAGAACTACAGGGCCCACATAAAAGAGAAATAGACAGGAGACAGGAAGACCTTCCACTGATCGAGGAGGATTGGGTTAGGGATTACCTAGACAATTTGGCCATCTATGAATCTGTGGGCCCAGATGGGATGCACCCAAGAGTGCTGACGGAACTGGCAAGGTTTATTGCTCAGCTGCTCTTCATCATCTTTGATGGGCCATGGAGAGCAGGGGTGGTGCCACTGAAGAACTAGAAGAAATTAACATCACTGCAGTCTTCAAAAAGGGCAAAAGGGAGGAGACAGGAAACTACAGGCCGGTCAGCCTCACCTCCATTCCTGGAAAGGTGATGGAGCAGCTCATCCTAGAGAGCATCTCTAGGCATGTGAAGGAAAAGAAGGTGATCAGGAGTAGTCAGCACGAATTCACCAAGGGGGAGTCATGTTTGATGAACCTGATAGCCCTCTACAATGGGATGACTGGGTGGCTGGAAGATGGGAAAGCCATAGATGTTGTCTACCTTGACTTCAGCAAAGCTTTTGACACTGTCTCCCATAATATCCTCATAGGAAAGCTCCGGGAGTGTGAACTGGATGGGTGGACACTGAGGTGGATTGAGAACTGGCTGGATGGCAGAGCTCAGAGGGTGRTGRTAAATGGRGCCAARTCYAGTTGTAGGCCTGTGGCCAGTGGTGTCCCCCAGGGTACTGGGCCCAGTGCTGTTCGACTTGTTCATCAATGACCTGGAYGAGGGCACTGAGGGCACCCTGAACAAGTTTGCAGATGATACCAAGCTGGGTGGAACGGCTGACACTTCACAGGGCTGTGCTGCCATCCAGAGGGACCTGGACAGGCTGGTGAGTTGGGCAGAGAGGAACCTCATGAGGACAAGTGCAGGGTCCTGCACCTGGAGAGGAATAACCCCAAGCACCAGGACAGATTAGGGSTYGACCTGCTGGAWAGCACCTCCACGGAGAGGGACCTGGGAGTCCTGGTTGACACYAAGTTAACCATGAGTSAGCAGTGTGCCCTCSTGGCCAAKAAGGCCAATGGGATCCTGGCCTGCATCAGGAGGAGYGTTGCCAGCAGGTCAAGGGAGGGGATCCTGCCCCTCTGCTCAGCTCTGGTGATGCCGCACGTGGAGTACTGGGGGCAGTTMTGGGCTCCCCAGTATAAGAGGGATGTGGAGCTTCTAGAGGGTCCAGCAGAGAGCGACAAAGATGATTAAGGGACTGGAGCATCTGTTTTATGAGGAGAAACTGAGTGAGTTGGGCCTGTTTAGCCTGGAGAAGGAAAGATTAAGAGGGTTCTGATCAATATATATAAACATCTGAGGAGAGAATATAGGGAGGATGGGGCCAAACTCTTCTCAGTGGCGGCCAGTGATACGACAAGCGGTAATGGGTACAAGATGACACACAGGCAGTTCCATCTGCATGTGAGSAAAATCTTTCCTGCGAGGGTGACAGAGCCCTGGAACAGACTGCCCAAGGAGGCTGTGAAGTCTCCTCCTCTGGAGGTCTCCAAACCTGCCTGGATGCYGCCCYGTGCCCCGTGCTCTGGGTGTCCCTGCTGGAGCAGGAAGGTTGGACTGGATGATCTCTAGAGGTCCCTTCCAACCTCAACCATCCTGTGATTCTGTGATTTAATGCAGCCCTGTGATATGTATCTCCCTAGACGCAAGTGTGAATTTAAGATGTGGAATTGTGACTGACAGTATGAGTAGGGAAGTGAGGAAGGGTTAATGAGAAGATTAGATTTGTGTGTGTTACTTGTCATCTTCGAGAAACTCCAGAATATGGAAATACAAACTAAGTATCTTTTGGGGTTATAAATAAGGAGTCTGCATGTTTCCCACATAAGGAAAATTTTGAGCATATTTATTTAGAAAGAATAGAAATATTAAAAAGAAAACAAAAGTAAATCTTTGTGTTACCATAGTTTTGGTCTAGTTGTGTTAAAATGCTGGAGGAACTACATACAAGTAACAAGTCAATTCTGAAAGATTTCTTGAGGTCTACATATTCACCAAGATTGTTTTTCCTCTATATTTTGTGATGGTAATACTCCTAAGATCTTCCAACTTGGTTGAAATGCTGAGAACATAGTGCTACGGATAGGCAAAGAAACTGGACCAATACTGAGCCCTCACATGTAGACAACCTGTGTTAAGGGTTGGAAGAGAGAACTCATAGTGGGGTGGAAGAAAGAAAAAAGGTCTTAAAGAAAACCAGAGTTCTGAGGGATGAGGTTCTGGTAGAGGAGGAGACACTGCTTAGGACCCATGGCTTGAGCACAGCAGCAGGGCTCTTTYTCCCATTCCTTCTCAGGGCGCAGAAGCCCTGTCTGCCCAAGGCACTGGCAGGCCTGTCTCTTGCAGCAGAGAGAAAACATCAAATGGTAAGGAAGAGCACAGGAATGACAAGAGCACAGTGGAAAGGCGATATAAGTAACCTAAAAGACGGAGAATCTCTGTGATCCCAGTCCCTGTGAGCTCTTTGGTAGACTTCTCTGGCCTGCAAAAGTTCTGGAAATGAAAGGAGCCTTATGTTCTATGTTGGATGAAACAAAATTTTTCAAAGATCTTTCTGGGAAAAGCAAGAGATGAATGCACGTGTGAAGGGCCAAAGGACTTTTGGTTAGAGCACTGCACCCATCTGGGAGAAGCCCACCTTCCTCTGCCTACAAGGCTATACTCCTGGTTGGGACCTYAACCTGGGGCTATCACTCTTGTCGTGGTTTGATGAGTTTTTCACGCTTCTGAATATTCAGCTATTTTGTAGAGATYGAAACATTTTCAGTGACAGAGGCAGAGACTTTCCTGCAGCATGAAAAATCCAGCTTTAAGACTCTTTTAAGTGCTTGCCTTTCTTCTGAGTGAGGCAGAGTGGGATTTGGAATATGGGGTCTTGGTCATTTCTAGGTGGCCCACTTAGTAGTTCAGAGATTTCATCTTTTTTTTTTTTTTTTTTCCTCGGTTTTCCCAAATAGTATATCCTGCTATGGGGGTGTATTTGCCAGCAGAAATATTGCTGAAACTCAAGTAGATCCCACAAAAAGATTTTATCTGGATGAAGTAATATTTTCCAGTTGTGAGTCATTTTGCCAGAAAACTCCCAGCTAAGTTCTYTCTTATCAATGCTTATTAATACATTATTTGAGACTTACAGAGAATGATTTCTGTTTTGTACTTGTGAAGCAATAGAAAGGACTCAATCCAAAGACTATGCAACCTGGAGAGGGTTTTTTCTTCTATTCACCTTCCCCTTGGAGGGTCTTGCAGGGTACTCATGCAGTACAAACTTGTGGAACCCAGAAATTTCCAATTACTCTTTAAAATCTTCCCCCAACACACAGTTTACTTGGAATGAGTCAATTATATTTGCAGTGTATCTCAKCTAGTTGCCTTTTAAACTTCTCAACTGCCTTTACAATCCTTAGGGCAGTTTCATAGATACTGATTACTCTGGACAAGAGACATTTGGGTAATGGGCAGCCTAGGCTAAAACTGAGCACCTAGCTCAAGTTGTCAGCATTTTCAGCCTTGGGGAGGAGAATTGTTGCTGCAGGTGGTGCAGCTCCTGTGGGGAAGAGTTTTCTTCTCCCATTATCCACCGGAGGCCCTTTTAAGACCAAAACACCCATGCTATCCACATTCTCGAGGGAGATGATAGCAGCCACAAGGACACTGGGGAGAAGGCCTATAAATAAGTGCAATTGCTCAGAGATAGACTTCTTTACACTCCTTTCTCTTTTCTTTTTTTTTTYCCTAATGCTGTGCTGCAGCCTGGGTTCTTACTGCCAGGACTGGAGGGTTCCGGGAGCCTTTTAAGTGGGAATCAGTAAGGGACTGGAGTGGGAGTTTCGGAGTGCGAGGATTTAGCCTACGGCAGATGAGAACTCAAAGAGTGATATAGAGATAGATCAAGCAGGAAAAGTAATTGACTGAGACCTAAGTCCAGTTGTAGAAAGCAGCTACAGAACCACCAGAAATGCTTAGCTCCCAGTAGAGCATCTGAGCCTGAGGACACTGAATTTGTAATTAATTCTTGACTTCTGTGGTTTGAGGCTGAATGTCAGGTATCAATGCTCTTGGCTTGACTCACYCCTTTTCCTTCTTCTGGCATTGTTAGGTATGCAGAAAGAACTTCCCATTGAACTTCTGTAGCTCATTTGGTGATGTGCATCATCTGTATTGTCCTTCTCGTGGTTTCCACTRTGGGAGGTGACGGTAAGAGACCAGTGGAAGAGGCTTAATATGCTCTGGGGGCATCAAAGAACAAAGGGACATGGAGCATCATGTTGCTTGATCTCAGAGGCTCTGCTTGTCCACACTGACAAAGCAGAGGCCTCAGCCAGGCAACAACAAGGTAGACACCATCTTGCTACATCTCACTTTTCTATAGTGCAAAGTTTGGCATAGGGCTGGTGCATGCACTGCTCTGTGCTCGGCACAAATGGAGTAGCTGGAACTGGGGCTTACTGCCTACTTAGTCTATCTTTGCATTAGAAATAGGACTAAAGGTATTGAGTTTTCTAACTTGGGCTTGAATATCTGGTSCAACACCAGTTCTCTGTTCCTCATATAATCAGTCTCACTGAGAGGTGCTAGAAGTGTTGGTAGGAAAAGACATTCTTGGAGGAGATAACAGAGTGAATATTCCTTTTGCCCAAAGCACAGGGAGAAAAAACTTTGTGTGCTTGACATTCCTGGAAATGTAATCCAAAAAATTMTTTTATTCATGTCTGGATGCAAATAATCTTTTGAAGCTGAGAACTGCAAGGCTACAGCTCCTTTTTTTTATTTAAAAGAACTTGGAAAAGAATGACATTATCATTAGAGACAAGGCATGTGGACCTTATTGCTGTTCAGGAACCCAAGGAATGTATTTGCTGGTACTTGTCTCATTGTGATTCTGCAGCCTATGTGTTTTCAGTGCATTTACAGTGGATTTGTACAGACTTTGAAAATTTCCCTGCAGGCTTGGTCTGTGGAGGTCCCTGATTGCAGAATTAATTTCTGCCTTTTAAAAAATCCCACTGATCATCCCATTAGTTTAAGTGTGCAGAGAAAAAAGAAATGAGAAGCTACAAGAAATTGTGGCAGGTCATGTTGATTTTTCATTCCTTCTGATGCCTTATTCTACAGAAGAATACCCTCCGCATGCACACAGCATTTATGTTGGCCAGTTACAACCTTAAAAGAGACAATAACATCTATAGAAAAGCAAAGCATCTATAAACTTGTATATCATCAGGCATATGAGTAGTCCCRGTGAACATCAGGGGTTTTATTATTCTTTGATGTTTTTGTGATGTTTTTTGAAGAGATTTTCCATATATACCTCAGACAATCAAAGAAACTAATAAGAAAAGAGTTGGAAAACAGTTTCAAAATGCTTTATGTTTTTCCAAGTGGGTAAAATACATGTGTATTCATTTGATTCTGATGCTTTAAAACTATCAGTAGCCAATGTTTTCAGGTATAAAATGTATTTATTGGCATGCTTTAAGCATAAAACTAATACCCATGGTTTGATCAAAGATATATCTGTATGAATTCTACTAGTCATAGAAACCGATCAATTTTCCTAGCAATTTCCTGTAATACAGACACTGCCCATCGGGAACTTTAATGAAACTTAGCTCCTTTCTCATAGGTCACTCAATACCCATGCGAACACTAGCATCTTTCAGAGTTACCACTGGCCTTGAATTTACAAGCTAGTGATGAAATGTGCTATATCGAGCTTTGTCCTGTCTTTGCCTTGTGAAGAGGAATGCAGGAACAGAGATTCAAATCTCTGGGTTTAGTAGGCTTAGAAAATGTCCTATTTTCCCATTATGAGAGGCAGTAAACAGAACACAATTTGTCAAGCCAAAAAAAAAAGAAGTAAGTATGTCTTCAGTCAGAGTTATCTTGCAAAGCTGCTTTCTTAGAAATGATGATTTAATGACTATCTTGTTTATTTTCTGTAGTATTATTTGAGCTTCCTTTTCAGCAATTGTATGTTTTTATTGGAATTACAAGTAATTTCTTGCCAATTATGCTGATGAAGTGTGAAGCTCATTCACAATTCCTTTTTCAGATTCCAGTTCAGTGCACAATAATGTTCCAACTACCTACGGCTGGATTGTCAAGGTAGAAGTAGGTTATTTGCTGCTGACATGGTTTGACCTACATTAGAAAGGCAAGAATAATCCCTCCCCTCTTTGTGGATTCCATAATCTGTTTCTGCAAAAGTGGGTGAAGCCCAAATTTAAGCAGAGATTTTGTTATCCCAGGCCAAAAAGTATGTCCTTATGAAAGAGAGTTCTCTTGCAGTGGTAGCAGCCATGGTTTCAACATCACAGACTGAAAAAAGACTTGAGCCTAAGTCTTGCTATTGGAGTGAATATGTCTAGCTGGGTATCTGATACTGGCACTTTTTACCTCTAAGTGACTACACTGGAATTTTTTTCTTTAAAAACTACAAGATACAATTGGATGCTATGGTACTTGGCTTTGTGGAAAACTGCTATAGCTGTGTTCTTGGACTGGATCGTATTTATATTGTGGCCTGAGAATAACGCTCTGACAAAAAGCTGTTCTGGCTACTGCAAAATTATTCTGAGTGGTGTGACTGAGGTAAAAAATGAGCATTACACTTAGAGAATTTGGTATCACACATATTTTGTAGAAAAAGTTAAGCATCACTTTGAATTCTGGAAGCTCTGTACCTGGGTACCTTGGCAATCAGGGTTCATACCTAGCCAGTCACCTACCCAACCTTAGCACTAACTATGTCATGTGAACGAGTTTTACTCAAGTCCAGATTACAAACCCCCTTTTTTGAATGACATTAAACTCCAAAAACAAAGCCAGYGCACACGGTTGGTTTTCTTGGAAAATAAAGTACTCCTCAGCATGAATGTCAGAAATTTGACCTAGGCTCTCACACTGTGATTCTGAGTCAAGAATAAGTCAAGAGGAAAAGAAAAAGAAATAAAACTGCTAAAAGCGCAGTATCTGTCAGGCACACGACAGTACCATGTATGCCTTTTTTTTTGTGGACTTTCACCTGGTAAATGAAGATACATGATCTGTGAAGGGGTTAATCAGTTTGGTTTATTTAAAAATTCTTAGCCACGATGAAAACATTTTAGCACCTAAGAGGAAAGACTGTGGGTGAAAAACTGAAGATACATGATTTATCACTCCCCTCACAAATAAAATTTATTCATTGCATCCACCAGCCATCACACAGATGGTCAGAAAATTGGCTTTGTGTAGGGATGTGGATTCAGGCATGAATATTAATATGAGACAGATGTAAACGCATATTAATATGCATTTGCTTTGCATGGACTGACATTACAATATTTTCATTAAAGAAACCGCATTTGAAATGTAAAGTATAGGTCACCTTTTAAAAACATAAAATAATAGGAGACAATMTATTTACACTTTCCCGAAACAACAGAAACAAACAAAAATATATCTTTTAAAAAGAACAGTGCATTACATCTTCTGTAGTAAAATAGGTTGGATACAATGCAATAATTGATAAATCAGAAAGACATATCTCACTTTGCAATTAAAACACATTTCCTGCTTTTTGAATACCTTGTTACGCTAGCAGTAATGATCTCTGTAGTGTTCAGGTGATAGATGCAGGATTCCAAATCAGCATACGGTGAAACTAAGCTAAGTTAGGTAGACTTACTTACTACTAAACCCATTCTATCTCAGAATACATCATTCAATATGTTGTTGTTTTTCCAATGGCAACAATGCATAAAACCCTAAGATTTATGAAGATGCAGTAGTTTGGGTGTTTTTTTTTTGTAAGGGACAGCATTTATGTTCACAGCAGTGTTCACATCTGTGCGATGCTAGTGTTTGCTCATAGTRACACCATGCATTTGCCCAAAGAGAAACAGCACCATTATATATCATTTTACAAAAGACTATTTCATAGATATTCACCAAGCAATTTTTGCAAGACTCTGTAATAGAAATAATATTTAATGGGGAAAATTGAAGCAATTCTTTTCTCATTTAAAACATCCAGGTGTATTATAGTTGGTAGCTGCAACATTTGACTGTCTAATATGCAGTGTTATTATTATAAATAATCTACCAAGAGAGGTTGTTGATGCTGAGATTAATAGTGGCACCAGGCTGTCTAGTGTGTTGTCAAATTTCATGTGTCTTTGGAATGTATCTTTGAGGATATGAAACTGTGGAAGCACCAGGACTGGAGTGGAGTTGCACTGAAGATGACAGCAAAGCAGGTATGTAGTTCTCTACATACAAATGAATGAATGTAGTCCTCTACATGTAGAGGAATGAATCTGGTCACAAAGTCATTCTGCACATGCAGGATTCAGTGACCTGATTCATTCCTCTGCAACTGTGTAATTTGAAGATAGCACAAGTGCTGATGTAAGCACCATGAAGTGTGAGTGCATGGCCAGTTCTAGTGACTAGTGATATATACAAAGGAGATATTAATTATGCCAACTGCTGCAAATTGTTTTAAGTAATGAAAATCACAGWGCATCATAGGCCAGAGCCACACTGCCACACTGCAGCAGAGCCTGCTGCAAAATGCTGGATGCCACACAGGAGCAGTCGGCCCATGGGCTCCTTGTGTGCTTCTCTGCTTTGAGGTTATTCTACACTGATTGGAGGCAGCCACTTGAAGTCAGCAACTTCTGCAGCTGGCAAAAGTCATTGCAGTCACTGGACGTCAACAGGACAGGGAAACCTTKTGATCAGGTCTACTACTGTTGTTCCAACAGCAGGATGCTACATCTATCTGCTGCCAGAACTCTCATCAGAAGATGGCCCAAGATTGTGATCCACAAGCGAATTGGATCATTGCCTCTGTTCTGTGCTCACATGCACCGACCCCCATCTTGGTGACACCTTGCACTTGTTTTGTGGTCTTGTGCACACAGGTGAACACATCAGAGCCTGGGTGCTCTCCCTTTCTGGGTTGGTGTGGCTGGAAGGCTGTCTTGCTAAGAGTGGGTAGAAAAGACTCRAGAAAAGAAGCTCTAATCTTCAGTCCATTCTCAAAGTGTGTCATGAAAATCACTGTGCTTGGACACACCATTCTTGCACAACTTCTGTAGGATCATGCCCTTTGACATATCTTAGAGCAGTATTTCAACATGTCTCTGACACTATTTATATGTTCAGATCCTTTCTTCTGCTCATAAGATGTAGGATGTGGCAAAATCCTCAGGAGTGCAGGACAGTACCTGGACATCTGGTCCAAAGTGGACTTTGAGATGTATTTGTCTGCTGCATCTGTTTTTAGTGACTTTTTGGAGCATCTTAACATCACTTTTGTGACATTAAGTAGGATCTCATACCTWTCCCAGTCTATTTTGGAAGTTTCCTTAGTCTGATAGGTCTTCAGTCTGTGATAATTGTCATATGCCAATGGAGCCTTTTTGTATTTCAGGCAGAAGATGCAAGATAAATAAACATGGGCTTTGTGACCTTTGCTCCAGCCCTCCCAGGTGCTTGAAAGAGTTTATTTTATATTTAATTCATATTGTTTGTATTTGTTTTACATTTTTTTTCTTTYCTGCTTCCTAAGTTTAAGAAAGTATCACACAGAAAACTGCTCTGTAGCCCTTGAGAACATGCTGCCCTTGTTTTCCCTGTGGTTGACTAGCTCTAACTCAGCTGTCAATCAAATGAAGCAGCTAAAGAAAGGCAATGCAGAAGGGACCAGACTCTCAGCTCATTATACACTTCTGTCAATAGAACAGAAGAGATTTCATTCACATAACATACTTTGTATCGCTGGTAACTTCCTCAAATTCCCAGTCATAAATCTTGCTAATTCAATATTCTGTGGCCTGATTCATCTGGCAAGTCAGTAGGGGCTTCAGCAAATCTGGCAGCTCCCTGCAAATCTTTTCTCTCATGACTCCCCACTATGGCTCCCAATCCAGTGTGCCTCTTCTCTCTCCCACTCTCTCTCTCTCTCCTTTTCCCCATAAAATCCCAGAGAATCAGTATATTCATTCAGCAAGTTTCTTTGGAAACTACTTTGAAAAAGAAGGGTTTTTTTTTCTCTCTATCTCTGTCTATTTTTTTCAACTATATGAGAATATTTGATTCTATATGATTTTTTTTGAGTTACAAACTGAGTGTATTTTATACTCGTATCACCTTAGAATGCAATTACCTCTCCCTAGCATAACCAGGGAAGTGCTAATTAAGATACCCAGTTCCTTTTCTACCAAAGCAAAATTCTAGCCAGATGATCTGGCTAGAAAGTGAGGGTGGTCTCTCTCTCCTACTGACATATTCCTATCCTCTTGAAATCTCATCGCACAGCAGCAATAATACCACTTGTTTCCTCTTCTAGTACATTCTTCTGAGGTAAAAGACTACATTTTAACAGTCCGGAAAGTTTAACGCTGATGACTTTTTTTGTCTTGAGAWATAAACTTGGAAAAATGAAGTATATTCTTATAGGTACTAATGTGGCACCAGGAGCAAAAAACATCCTGACTTTAAGTCTAGGTTGTGCTACCTGTGGTGCTCTTCGAGAGAAAAGAAGCTTTTTTTCTTAAGACTTTGGACTTAGTCTTTAAAGACTTTATGCAATTTAAAAAAATATWTTTTTTCTCCATTTATTTTATGGTAGTAGACTGATTCTGTGAATAGGAAAAGGGAGTTGGAGTCTGTTTCTGAAAATGAGGGGTTCCTATCTGATCATCTTCAGGAGAGGGGTGTTGAGACCAGGTTATTTACAAGTCTGTTGTCTGGATCAGCCTACAGAGTTTCCAACAATGTCTTTTTTTTTTTTTCTAGATCCAGCACTAGCTTGGAATGATGTTGACCTCTGCAGCAGCTCATCAGTCCTCTTCTTGGGAGTATGTTAGAAACACCTCTAACTAAGATCTTTTATCCTATTTTATTCAAGTTAGAAACACCTCTAACTAAGATCTTTTATCCTATTTTATTCAATTAGATGCATATTTTGATGCTTCTGTGCATTGTGCCGGTTGCTAGTTTCCTACTCATATGTTCTTTGGAATATTAATTCAGAAGCGCAATTGTGTTTTTCCCTTTGCAGAAAATATAGATTTTTAAAAATAGTATATAATTGTGAGCAATATAATAATTGTGAGCAATATCTTGGGGACATTAAGTTTAGACAACCCCTTAACAACTTACTGAATATCAAAGAACCTTCCTGGCCTATTACTTGTCAGCAGAGGAGATCTCTGCCTTAGTGATGCCAGCTCATTGCCAACTTCTCTGAGGGTCTTCACTCTGTTACATCAGTCTACTATTACAAATATTACACTCTATTACAAATAGTCTACTATTTGATGCCTCTTAGGTTCCTACTGAGCCAAATTTTCTYCCTCGGACTATTTTTATTATTATTTTTTTCTCTGAAGAGAGACAGTTGGAGCATTTTTTCCTGTTAAAAGTAACTGCTGTTTCACTTCCTATGAGATGCTGAGTTTTCTTTCTTTGTTAGATGACTATTGATACTCCTTATTTCATCATGGAGTGTGCAGAGGATAGAAATCTCTCTTCCTTTTCTCCTTTTCACAGTTCACTGAGCATTTGTAGAAAAGTTTTGATATAAAATATTTATTCCACTCAACAGTATGCTTTAACTCTATCTGTACTTTATCAATCAGGCTTTTACAAATGTTTTAATAGGRTATAGTCATTTTCTAGTGAAACAGATTTGGGATGATTTGACACCCAACACCTTTTTCTTCCTTGCTACTGAAATGAACGTGTATTTCTGGTTCAAGTCAAACAGTATCATTTTCTGTCTGTATTGGATTTACAAAGACAGATGGCTTCCAATGTCTAGAGCTCTATCCAAGTTAAAACTGGAGGGGAAAGTTGTTTGATTCTTTGCAGGAATTACTGTCTAACCAAAACCTGACTTCAACGGATTTCTATACAAAACCCCTTTGAATCCCATTTTCCATCTGTGAGAAATTTGGGATGTTATTGTTGGATTTGTCGCTTTCCTTTGGTAAACATATTAAAACACTGTTCRAAATAGCTTTTTATCAACTTAAAGATATAATGAGAATGAAATCCCTTCTGACTCCTGTGGATTTGGAAGCAGTTCTGCCTGCTTTGGATATACTCAGGTTTTTGTAATTCTTTGCGTGTGGCTCTGCTCATGTTTCTGGGGTAAATTTGTGTTTGGCTTAGAACGTGGCTTGAAAACTGACTCAGATATCTGAAGRGATGACTGTTTCCCTCACCTTGACATTTTCCCCATTTTTTGTCTTTGATTACTGCCTTCAGTAACACAGAAATTTGGACTCTTGGCAGGCTGCTTTTGAGAGGGTGTGCTGAATACCAAACTTCTGATGTCAAGCTCAGGAGTGTTCTCACGATTCCGTTGCTTGYTCAGCGTAGGATTTTGGTTCCAGCCAGTGAGAGCTCAGGGCTTTCAACTTTTGATCTTTTTTGTTTGTGTCTTCTCTTGTCTAGCAACCCGTAGCTGCCAAAAAGAGATACACGGGTTGTCAAATTTAATGACCCGTGTGATGATGGTAAGTCAGAGTATAACAGTTAYACCATTTTTTTTCTAGGGTAACATGTATGCAGTGAGATGATAGATACAGACAAAATTAGCAACACTTCGTCAGTCCTGATGTATTCAGATCTGTGGCTGGCTATTCCTAGTTTTTTCTCTAAAAACATCCCACCTAACATCTGCAAATAACGTGGCAAAATTTCCTGCTCCTGACCTGGCCACTGCAGGAGTTCATTGCTTTCCCCTGCACAGCCTGGACCATGGATGGACTCCCTGTTGCACTCCCAATGAAAATATATCTAGGGCAGCCTGGAGCTCTTTGCTGGATAATGTGTCCAGCATGCCAAGGGATGCCGAAGCCCACTGTTAGTTTTATTTTATTTTATGCTCCTGTAAGGCTGACATGCTAGGAGACTGCACTTTAACCYATGATTTTCTATGGTGCTGTATCTCTCTCTGGAAGGTAAAATGTGAAGATTATTTTCTTTTGTGTCGCCCTTCTGTTGAATATTCTTTTCTGCAAGTGTTCTTCTCTGGGCAATTGGACTGGGGCAGCACAATTGAAATCATTGCTATATGATCTGCATAAGGGCATAATTCACTACAAGAATATAACTTTAARCCTGCCAGTTTAATGGCAGATGTTGAGTGTGGAAGCTGTTTTGACAGATAAGTGGACACTGAAGAGTCTGTCTACTGGACAGTCCACTGAACAGCCAAATTTCACACACATCTCCTTCACCGAGGAGCAACAGGGCTCCCGGAGAGCCCGTCTCACCAGTGCTGGGGCAGGAGGCTGTCTCAGTGCTGYGGGTGCTGAGGGACCGTGGTGGGTCTGCTCTGCATTCACCTGTGTGTCAGTGCTCTGACTCACAGAGGCCAGACCATGCAGATGGCTCCGCTGGTCTTTCGCTGTCTTGCTAAATGTGAATGTTTTTAGGGTCAGATTCAAATCCAAGCTCCACAATTTTAATCTTGCTAAAGCCTTTGGCTGGYGTTGACACACTGTGTATTTCTTTTCTTCAGTTAATGGGTTATTTCTGTTGCACAAGGAGGATTAATTGTACTCTGCTCRTTTTACAGTTAGTATGTCATGGATATTAATCAATCTTAGTCTGGAAAAAGATGAGTATTGATCTGTGATATCTGAGAGCAGTACACAGCCACATTTTTGCCTGAAAGCTTTGCTTGCGAAATGAAGCAGCGGTGTTTTTATTAAAATAATTCGGTTGTGCAAGCTTGTAATGAAAATTCAGTCACGAAGAGAACTAATTAAAATAATTGTTTGTTGCTATTTTAATATTAATCCATTTTTCAGTCGTTCCTGTTGCTGCACACCTTCCTGTGATCACCACAAGCCCATGCATTGAGGTAATGGTGCAAAGGGGAGGCGCGTGTTGCTGTGAACGCTGTGGGAGAGCGCAGGAGGCGGGTAGTGAACGCTGAACATGGAGCCATCGCAACCAAGAGACATCTGTGAGCGTCAGAGGTGGAATGAGGTGGTTGGGGCTGTCTGAAATGTGTTTTGGGCATCCTCTCCTGAAGGGCCTCCCCCTTCCACTGCCCACCAGCTGCAGGGAGCCTCTCGGGCACCGCTCTGTGTGGACATGCAAGGAAATCAAGGGCATGGGGTACATTGGCCTCTGTGCTTGGCCTGTGTCCTTGGCCTTGCTGACGGTGAAGGGGACCAAGCTGCAGACAACAACACTCTGCAAATGTGATGGAGGCCACCAGCCATTACCACAATGGCCACAGGATAGCTCAGAGTTGCTGGTAACACCTTTTGGGCAGCATCAATCTGCACTGAATTTAAAAAGGAATCTGTCTTGGTGATTTCTCTCTCCTTTTTTTTTTTTTTTTTTTTTTTTTTTTTTCTTCTTTTTTCTAATCTTAAACTCTTCAGAGACTGTTTTCTGGTCTTTGGTTTTAGACAGATGAACAGCAGGGTTTCCTAAGCTGATGGTGTTCAGATGTGCATCTGCAGCAATAATGGGGATACGCAGAGGATGGTGTCACCGTAACTTTTCGCAATAGCTGTTGGAGTGAAACCACAAATAGAAAACACATTCTGCTCTTTAATTGCTTGATTTAAGCCCATAAAAGCAGTAAAACTCAAAGACTTAGGAATAATAAAATAGTGGGTTACTGGGAAAAAGCATGCAAGTTTGGGACCAAATTCCTGTCCCCACATTGACATCAGCTAACACATAGGTCTTGCAAAACAGGTTAGGACACAGAATATTTCTTTCTGTTATCACCCTGCATCTCACACCACAGTGATAAGCTGTGGCTGCTCCTGCCCATGCAGTTTGAGCAGGACCAGGTGTCATTCCAGCCAAGTGGGAAGGCTGCATAGTCCAAAAGGTTGCATAGTCCAAAAGGATCCTCTACTTCCTGCTGTCAGCTCAGCAAGGGAAAAACTGGAAAAAAATGAATATTTCTGGAATTTGGGAACTTCCTATACAGAATCACAGACTCACAGACTCACAGAATATTCAAGGTTGGAAGGGACCTCTAGAGATCATCTAGTCCAACCTTCCTGCTCAAGCAGGCACACCTAGAGCATGTGGCACAGGGTGGCATCCAGGCGGGTTTTGAAGACCTCCAGAGAAGGAGACACCACAACCCCCCTGGGCAGCCTGTTCCACTGATCTGTCACCCTAACAGTAAAGAAGTTCCTCCTCACCTGGAGACGGAACTGCCTGTGCTCCAGCTTATGGCCATTACCCCTCGTCCTGTCGCTGGCCACCAGTGAAAACAGCTTGTCCCCTGTTTTATGGTTGGAATTAATTATGGGTGGAAAAGATGAACAAGTCCAACTGTAAACCCCACCCCCCATGCCTGCTAAACYTTGTCCCTAAGTGCCTCATCTATATGTTCTTCCCTTTCTTTCCTTCTCCATCTTCTTACACACCCCTTCTCCCTCTGGGCATTTCCTATGGTAGGTGCTGTTGTGACTCACCATATTCTTCCCTTACTGCTGGCCCAAGGAAGCAGTTCTCTACCTCTGTATGGAGGCTCACGGYTCTCCGTGGACCTTGGCCAGAGCTCTGTGCAGTTTTGCTGTAGACTTCTTATCAGCCATCAGATTTCAGCCATCAAATTTCAGCCATCCCCCAGGTATTGGATTATTCTGGTTTTGAACCTTTTGTTATGAAGAAGAAAGTAGAGGATTCACTTCTGTTTAGTGTAGCCTAAAGTGGTCAGGATTTTAAGAAGTCATATGGAAGACAGCAGTGTATCCTCTTGTTTTTCCTGTCCTATTTTACCTTAACTGGTGGAAATAAAATGTGCTGCTCCAAGACAGGAATAGTGAAGAATGGTGGGCACTGGTACTGCTATCTGCCTGCGCTGAGGCAGAATTTCTGTCAGTTGTGGGTCAGGGAGATTAGGTGAATTTATGCTGTTTTGCACAAATACAAGCAAAAACGGTCTTAAGAAAATGGCTCTGGCAGAGCTTTGGCTAGGATTGATGAATCTGTTATCATAAGGACAAAACCATATGAACCTRGCTCTGTCCTCACATAAAACCTTTTTGGAGATCATGGTATATAGATGTATGTATATACACACATATATATTTGACAGCATATGACAGAAACTGTAGAGTATTATTACGTGAAAATATATTTACATTCCATACGAAGAAAATTGACGAGTTCGAAGTAATTCCAAATCATCTGAAAACAAAACAAAAACCTATCATTATGAAAGGTTTTTGAAAGCAGGGCTAGTAAAGCTAAATAAAACTTCTGCATCTCTGARATTTCAGGTAAGTAATAAATAAACAATACCTATACTTTTCCTTACATAGGTTTAAGCCTTTGACATTCTGTTCACGTCTCTATAAACCATTCATTCTTAYACCTCCACCATTGTTCATTTTTATTTTTCACCTGCTCTATAATTTGTTCCTCCTGAATTCCTCCACAAAACCATATAGTAGAGGACCATAGATCACTTTTCTGGGAAAAAAAAAAACTTTACTGCTGCTTCTTTAKACCTTGCTGGTAATATAAGTCAAATTAATTTACCATTGAATGTTAATATCACCTGGTTATTATTTGTTGTTGAACTTGATGACTGCATTTTCTACAGCATTTCCCTACCAAAATTTGAGACACAAGCACTAAATATAGCACTCAATCTGCCTCACTAGGCTAAGCTCCAACTTGATAGCAGTTCTGTGGGATGTGCAGATAYACCTGGACGTAAGCTGGATGTAACCTGCGCACTGCAGGGGCCTGGGACCTGCTGTGAGCCCTGCTGCTCCTGGGAGCTTCTGCTCCTCAGGCTTTACTCGCTGCAGAAACGCTCCTTGGGTGGAAATCACTTGCAGAGACGCTGCAGAGCAGGAAACGCTGGCTGAGTGATGGGTATCGATGTAGAGGGTAATTAACCCAGACAGGCGTTTATTGCCAACAATAGTAGAAAACAGTGTTATTCTCTTATTTGTTGCCAACTCTGGCGGGTTAAAGAGCCAATTGTCATAGCAGAATGTTTTTGGTATGTGGGGAATTCGGTGCATACTTCCATACTTAGCAAAAAGAGAGAAAGAGAAATAGCTTGTTGTCCTTTTTGCTGGTGTGGGATTTTGTCAGTGGCATGTTCTTATTAATTGTTATGGGATATTTTCCATATGCTCGCATACTGTTAGTGTTACTTTTCTGTGACTTTTATGAGAAATTGGTGAGGAATAACCCTTTTACCATGGGAAAATAGGAAACAGAATGCTCATATTATGAGCCTATAGAAAATCTGTGTGTTCAAAGAAGAAAAAGTATATTTAAAAAAACAGAAATTCAGGAAAAGTATTATAAAAGTACCATTCTCCCTCCATTGAAGTCTGACTTTGTACAGGAGAAATTAATATTTCAAGAGTACTATTGACTCTCAGAAAAGATTATTTTACAAAAATGTGGCAAAACAGCACAATGGCTTTTTGAGATATGAAAAAATATCCAGATATGTCTGTGTAAAGTGAAACTTACTACCTTTTTCTGAACGAAATATTTGGAAGATCACCCTTACATTTCTGTGCTTGTCACTGACATTTAATGGACATGAGAGACCTTTCCAAAAACTGCTGTGTGGTTTTAATCAACATTTTGGAGTTCATAGAGCAGACATTCCTCAAGGATTTCTAACTAGCTYGGCTTTAAAGTCGATGTTAATTGTTAATTCATGAGGTAAATATAGTCTAATAGAAGAATGATCTAAGTACAGCATTTGAATAGAAAAGCATAATAAACTCTTTAGGTTTTGTGCAGTTTCTGGCATACAAAAGCTGCAAGATTACAGCTTGGGACAGGAACTTCAGCTCTTCTTTCTAAAGAAATGGTGATCTGTGTTTTCTTCTCTAGAAGATGGAAGGGATGAGCAGGTTGATATGCGAAATGTGCACCTTGTTTCAAAATTTTTTAAATAGGTGTACAGAGAAGATTTCAAAATGATTAATTTCTTCATTTGATGTTAAATTTGGGGTGCTGGATGATATTAGTCATTAGTATTAGTTTCACTTTGGAAATTGGGTAAGTCCATGTATTTCTGGGTACTTCCCCTACTTTGAATGCAGTTGATTCCAGAATTAGTTTATGCAGCTGGTGGCTTGAGCTTGTACCTTTCTGTAATTGAGCGACTGACATAAAAGAGCTGCACCGTGGTTCATTCACTTGGGTTCTTCCAAGTTATCACTTYTCAGAACCTGCATGACAATATTGAAAATTAAACCCGGTTAATAGAAAAAAATGTTAAATCAATGGCCATAAAATTTAATGGGTTTATAGCAGTCTTAACACAGTAGGACTGAATTATCATGTTAATTTAATTTCCATTTCTAAATGAACCAGAAGGCACAATAAAGGTCAATTAACCACTACCTTCCTTGTCTTCTTTTTTCTTTTACTGCTAGGTTTAAATCACAGTCAGCCACAAAACATGCAAACCTATTTGGGAAGCTCATTAGCTTCTCTGAGAGATCCTTACAAACAAAATACAAACTAACAACTGACCACGTGCTCAAACAAACCAACCGCCTCACCATGTTTTATCTGTACGTCTTGTTATTTCTTGTTATATTTATGGTATTAATGAGGGTGCTGGGCCCTGACAGCATTGTTTTTTGGAAGCTTTGGTAGCTCTAAAGGGTGTCTTTATGAACAGGTGGCATCTGTGCATCCTTCCCAGGATGTTTCTTCACAAAATGCTCCCCATAGCTCTCTGCAAACCTGCTCCAAAACTGTTGCTAAAAAATATATTTGCAAAAAAATTCATAACAGCTTGTCCGTGCTGCAAACAACACATTGGCCCAACTTACCTCTTCGTAGTTGCTCATTCAAATGTTGTGTCCTTTCTCATATCTGGAGTGCAGGGTGTCTGTCTGCACCGTGGCTAGCTCAACATAGCAACAGAGACTGGGCATTTTAATTGGATAGTCGTAATTAACAATTCATGTTGCCACTTCAGAGGTGTCTGTAGTTTCCATTGAAGGAAGCATGTTGGTTAGGTGCTCTCTGCTATCTGGTGTCACGTCACCAGTGCTAATTTATCTTTCTGTAGTTCACGTGTGCTCGGGGGCTGCTGCTCAGTCTCTTTACAGGTGCTGATAAGGCACAGAAGGTAATGCTGAAATTAATGGGAATTTGGCTGTTAATACAGCCAGGTTTGTACCGAAGGCTTTTAACTTCCCCAAGATCACAGAGTCATAGGGATGCAGCTGGGGATTTAGCCAGGGCTGGTCTGTGCCTTAGCTAAAAAACAAGTCTTCCCWTCTTTCCTAGGAGCCAAGTGTGCACATCTTGCAAGGCTTTCTCTTGAATGTTTTTCTTTATGCAGTGTCTGTTAAAAACCTATCTTTATAAAAAAAACTTTCCATTTTTCTCTTTTCAGGACAAAAGAGAATCAAATAAATCATGATTAAAGCAATGTGTATTTTTTCTCACTTTTCATTCATTTGGGAAGTATTTTTAAGGCACAGCTTTTTTGCCTCAAATAAACTTTCTTAAAATTGTGATCTCAAATGATGATCAAAAGAGAGGATTCATCAGCTTTTGCTCTCTGGAAAAGCACAAAGCACTCTGGCACTAAACAAAATATCGGTGTTTGAATGGCCAAGTGTGCAGGGAAAGCACAAAACTGTACATGGCTAGAGGCAATTCCAATTTTCACATAAAACAATTCAGATGCACAGGGGAAAAAGAAAAGTCTTTTTTTTTGTGTGTACTGCTAGGAGGAGAAATGGAGCCGAGGCTCCTGCTTAACCAGGCACTGGTGCTCAGCACTGTCCCCTCCGGCGTGTGGCCTCTGTGCAGCTGCGTCACCTGCGGACCGAATAAATCTGCCCCTGGTCTGGCAAACACAGGGCAGCTTTTGCTGAGCACTTCGAAGATGCAGCAGGTAAGTGAGGTGTTACTGTAYTCTGGTGTTACTGTAATATTCGGCATAGTTTCCTGAAATTTCTTCCTCTTTCCTACTTCGGGAAATAAAGTAAAATTCTTAAAGTAAAATACCTACTACTGTTGTGACAAAATTCCAAAAAAAAAAAAAAAAAGTAAAAATAAGTATAGTGAGCTCAAGTTTAAAGAGTTTTCTTGAATTTTCAGTTTCCAATGCAGAAGACCCTTAAGAAAGTGGCAGTAGGATATGGATAGGCAGGGAATCCAATGACAATCTGGAGAAATAACTCCAAAATGACTGAGAAAACTATAAGGAATGAACGATTTATACTGAATTTTCTAAAGCCATTTGTTGGAGGAGAGCAATTGTCTGCTAAAGGCTACAGGATGGGACAAAAAGACCCACAGAAATAACCTTATTACTTTTAAATCTTAAACTGATTTTCATAAAGGCAGCAATARTATCTGTTTGTATGTATAAATTCTTCAAAATGCATTTATAACTAGTTATTCTGCTTCAAATCCATATTGGTGGTTTCTGTGTATGTTTACAGTGGTGCTTTCCCATCTTCGTGGCTTTCCCAAGCATTGTTTTTGCATACGTGTGAAGGTTTGTACTGAGAATATCTTGTGTCTGTCTTGCCATTACTTAGATTTCAATTTGTTAAGATTTGTTGGACATCTGGAAATGATAACTTATGATCTGACTTGAACAATCATCCACCACACCTGTCAACAAGCAGTCAGCCAAAGAGAATAGATCTGGGATGGAAATATTGTACAAAGAGCATCTAGCTCTTTGACTAGTTTTGAGTAMTAATCTTAAAAGTTTCAAAACTGTCCTGGAATTTTCTGAACAAACAAAAATATTTCATAAATTATTTGATGTCTGYGGTTATATTTTTTGTTGCAAAGAAGTCACAGTGGCACTGGACAAGCTGAATATGCCCAAAATGCTGGAAAAGCAGGAAAATGTGATTGTAAAGAAAAGACATACTGAGGAAATCTTGGGTGCTGGAGCTGCCCTTGACTCCTGTGTGGGACGCCTAATTCCAGTCAGTAGCCATGGAAATAATTGTTCAGAAATTGGGAGCGTATATAGCTCTAATTATTTATGTTAGGATATTTGGAGTGATTTTGTAAGTGCCAGTTTGTTGTTTTTGTTGTTTTAGTGATGTTGTATTTGTTGTTTTAGTCACGTTAAAGGCAGCTTACTTTTGGGAAGTGCTATGAACTCCTGCTGACCACCTGCTGCCTGTTTCACCAGGCCAAGGCCCGTTCATCACATCGCTATGCACCTAAAATCCAAGGAGTTGATATCAAGCTCCCATATAAAGGCCACAAGGAAGTATTACTTCAAAATTGAAAATCAGGGCAAACTCCTCTTTGGCAGACCATAGACTAGATTAAAAATCAAAAGAACCGCTGTCACTTGAGGTCTCTGTGGACTTGGTTTACTAGTTAATGTGTAATGCTCTTTCTGTTGGGATTTTTCTTTTATATATATTTTGCTTTTTTTGGAATTTCCACTCTATTTGTTCAGATGATGAAAACTGTGTTGTTTGCTTAATTCCTTGTGTCATATCAGCTAAAAGAAATATAGAAATAACATTCTTAATTCACCTGCAGGTCTTAAAGCGATATTTAAAGTTGATTTAATTAAGTTAAACAAAAAATGCACTTGGTTTCTCTTCCGTTCATTACCTTTGAGGCAATAAAAGTAGCTAATATCTGAGTAGCTAAAGCCAAAAAAGTGTATTTTGTCTTCCTTTTCTAAATATTGTTTTATGTTGTATTTAATGCAAGAATAGTTTGTCCTAATTTTCTTAATGATCTTCTATTTTCCATTAGATTTTTGACTGAGACTGAGTATTGTTTAACAGYGTATTGATGTTTCTGCCCTAAAAAATAAGCAGCCTTCAGGTCTCTGTTCCCTTTCATTTACGAAAGCTTATTTGTTCATTTGTATCACTATAATGGCTTCCTGTGACCAATTTAATTTGCATTACAGAACCCACAGTGTGCAAACTATCTATTTTTCCTGATCTTCAGACTGAAATGGGTATTGGATTAAGTTGGCAATGGCTTAAGAAGATTTTTTCAGGGTTGTTATGCTGGTTCAGGCAATTAAAGCAGGARCCGAGATATTGAATGTTGTGCGAAAATCCTTTGGGTTGACCAGCTTGGCCCTTGAAACGAAACTGCCAGTAATATTATTTCTCTGAGTGAAGTATAACCTATGTGTGCATATGTATTTGTTTTCAGTTGTGTCTGCCAAGAAAGCTGGAGAAAGATGTTACTCATTACCTACTTGGAAACATCTGTCCATTTTCAGAGCAGAGCTTTTACAAGGCATGATATTAAACATTACATTTACACATCCTGAAAAGCTTTACAAGGGGAACCAAACTGTTACAAACAGTGAAGGGAATGTGGTTAGACACAAAGTAAAGGGAAAAAAAATAAAATGCCTGGATATTTGTGAAGCTGTAAAACGCTGCTCTTGGGGAACCGGGGGTTCTCACTTTGGGCCAGAAACACATTTTGGGAGTCCTGTRTCTCTTTCCCTACCTCCTTTTCCTGTTTTCCAAGCAGCTGAAGCAGGAACACTCCCTGCACGATGAGGTGTCCTGCTTGGCCAAGCCTGGGAGAAGCCCAAAGCCCTAACGTGTTCATGCACATCCTCACAGGCCGCCTTGTTATCTAGGGCCCTATGGGCAGACTGTTACATTCATACTTGTGGACTTCAATCAGAAGATTATGATCAAACCTAAAGTAAGTCACCAAATTTATCAATTACACACAACTGTTATCGTTACATTAGCAGTTAATTAAGCACTCTTTTATTTTCTGCTCTTTTAGTCCTGAAAATGAAACTAAAATACTGACTCAATGTCCATTTTATAAGCCAATGTCAGAAGGCACTGAGGAGTAAGAAGCCTTACTATTGATGGAAAAACAGATGGTGTAATATCATAATATACTTTTGTGCAGGGAGGTGAAGCAGTTCAATGCATTTCTCCCTTGCCTCACATCCCCTGCACAGACATATAGAGGAGGGACACAGATGACATCTCTGGGCCTAATGGCCCTTCTTCTATTTTTATTTCTCAGCTGGGGGTTGACTGCTTACATTTTTATAGTCACTTGTCCTTTTCAACTCATAGAAGGGCTTTTTCTTTTTTTTTTTTTTAAGGCTAGCTGTCTTTCTCTAGAAAGCTTTCTCCTTCTGGAAAATGTTTAATGGGATTGCGTGCRTTGTCTTGCTGTTAATAGTGATGCTTTTACTATTACACAGCTCCATTTGTCCAAGGGAGATGTTTATTAAATGCAGATACACATTACTCAAATATGAGTTTCATGCTATAATTTTGACCATAGCATCCTGCAATCCACAAGGGCGTGATTTACTAGAAAAATTATGACTGCTTTATGAACTTTGGAAGCCCACATATGTTACTCAATGCATAGCTCCAATCTCCAGAGATTCCCCACAGGTTTACACAATGACAGAATCAGATGTCTTTTTTAGGTTTGAATTAGACTGTAAAACAGAGATATCCTTTAAAATCATCCACAAAAAAAAGTGTTTGTAAGTCTGTATCCGAGGAGYTTTTGGCACAGTAAGTTGTAAGAAACTATTTCTAGGATTTTAACTTTTGTTTAATGCACCCAAATACTATGTGGGAACGTGAAATAAAATGMGGTAATGTATATAATTTGTACAGTAAGAATCTTATTATTACTGTAATAATGTTCTGTTATGCTTGCCTGATTACAAATGCAGTCTTTCTTAAAATCAATATTAGACATTTTTAAGCAGAATGATTAGTCATGTCTCTAATAAGGTATACGGAAATGTAAGTCTTTARTATAAGTGACATTTTATATTAACAAAATTGTTCCAAGCAGTCATCCCTCTGGAATACTTGCTTTTTCTGTAAATGAAAATATTTAGATTTTTCTTCAGATAAACATTTATTTATGTGTCAAATGAAAATGGTGCAGTGCTTCTGAAAATGACATGCATATTATGGTACAATATATCCTTGGATACATGCATAAGAGCAATAGAAAAAAATGCTAAACCAATCTAGAGTTTACATATCACTCAATGTGGAGAAGTGGCATAGGTCTCTACTGCAATCCAATCAAATCATTTATCAGTTTTTGGCTCCTGTAACAGCACTCACAGTACTAAGCAAATGCTTATTACTACAGAGCTCCCCAGAGCCATGAAGGAAAGCTGGGATCTGCTTGAGCTGGTAAGTATCCGCTCTGCTGCGACTCACAATATGCTGAAACTTTTGCTTATTTTATTCCGGCTTCCAAAATYAAGGTGCCGTAAACTCGACATCTCCATCTGTGCCTAAATGTAATTTTTTGGGTACCTAGTTATTAAGATTAATCACTTGTGCTCAGGAGATCAGCTTATGCAAGTAAGAGACAATCTTCTTGATAGTTCAGTGACTTGTGGTGTGGTCCATTGCAGGTGTGAGATTCTGAATATGCATCTTTTTAGTTTTTAGGCTTGGCATTTGTCTAAGAGAATCTACAACTCACCATTTAAAGACTGTATTCTTCTTCAAACATTTAATGGGGACATATTAGATGCTTTTTTTTTTCTAGTATTATTACCACTTCAGATGGATTCAAGTATGCAATAAAACTCTAGATGAAATTACATCTCTTTCCAGCTTCTATGCTGATTTGTTATTACAGAAGCTTGCTGTTCACCATGGTAGCTGGGTATTATTTTTGTAATGAAATTCAATATGAGGCCAAAAATATAATATCAGMCTTGTTCCTATCTTCTGCATCTATCAACAAGAAGAATCCACCCAGTAATTGTAGAACTGGGAAAATTGGATTGAAGACACATCTCACTCTGCATCTTCAAAGCTAGACAGATATGGACTTCATGAGGTCTCAACAGAAACAGGTTTTAGAGGTAAAGCTGTTACAAATATGACTTCCCTGATTTCATATCCCATGAAATCCTCTCTGTGAGCCAATAACAGAAAGTTTTCATCATATTATTCATCATCATATTCTAACCCCTGTTTTAAAAT
Organism: Nothoprocta perdicaria; assembly: GCF_003342845.1. Classification (NCBI taxonomy): domain Eukaryota; kingdom Metazoa; phylum Chordata; class Aves; order Tinamiformes; family Tinamidae; genus Nothoprocta; species Nothoprocta perdicaria. The sequence continues at coordinate 453,028 of NW_020455910.1, read as the reverse complement.
AAGGAAACACCTGGATATTATATTAGCTGACCTAGACATAGCTAAACTGGACAGATAAAGTGGGCAAGGGAAAGTGATTTCTGAGATGATTATTTGCTCTTGAGTAGTAATGATTCAAAGAGATTTTCACCCAGAAGGATCTGAAGATGCCTTACACATGACATACTGTCTTGAAAACCCTTGCATCCTGCTTCTGAAGCACATCATCTCTGGGATGAGATTTGGGAACTGCTTCCTTCCTTGCACTRCTTTTATACTCACATTTAAAAGSGAAAATAGCTTTTAATAAAACAGASATCATACTGATATGCTCCTGTGACCCTGAGAATCAAGGAGATATCCTTTTCCCCATGCCAGCTTGTGGACAACTATCCAGAGCAACATGAGGGCCACATCCCTGTGCTCCTCCAGCCTGTCCTGTACCCTGGAAAGGGTCATTGCCCCTGTGGAAGAGAGGGAGATGCAACAGAAGCAGCCTCTCAAGTTTTGGACCTTTCTAGCTATCTGACCTTACCGCAGGAGGCAGGCTCACTCCTACGTCTGCTCCTTCCCAGAGCTTCATATCCACAGGCAACAACATGTAGTTTCCCCTATGCTTCTGTGTCCCTATGCCTATTTTGCCTGTTATGGGACTACCTAGAAGCTAAAGGACGTATGATGTTATTGTACTGTTTTGCCAGAACTGGCAAATGCACAGATGAGGTGGCCTCACTCGCTGCCTGTTGTCTCACAAGATGCAGCGCTGCCTTCTCCACTGTGCTCCAGCAAAAGCACTGCACAGGAGCAGAGTGAACCTTGTGCATGCATTTCTGGTAGCAGGATACTCTCTGACTCTACTATCATGTAGTTCCTGGCTGAAATGACTAGTAAGTAAAGTATGAAAAGCCAGGACATGTGCTGGAACTTGTTGGTTGCATCCTACAGGTAACATGTGAAGGAATGATGGTCTCCATTCTGTAGGACACAATTTCTGATAATTATGATGAAGTCTGGTGTGCTGAGTGCAGTCATGGTTTGAGGAGTTTCAACTAGCAACCCCAATAAATTATTCTACACTGTATAAAGGAGATTTTATTTGCAACATGCTCCATGAATGCTGCACTGACCAAGCCTAGAAGATTTGGGAACGATGCTCTCCTATTAATGCCATCAGGAGTTTCATACTGCACATCAGTGCTTAGCTTTGTCAATGAGTTGGACATCTACTGAGAAATACTCTTGTAGTAGTTTGTAGTAAAAAGAAGATGTATTTTTTGCTGTACATACACTAGCCTGGTCCTTTTGAGTTATTTTGTTCCTGTGGTTGCGCACCACCGAACAAATGAAATAATTTTGCTCTGACAAGCTGCTGTGTAAACTGAAGTTCTTAAACGAAAACTGATGTGTTATTTTTACCTCTGCAGAAAATGCAAGGCAAGGAGGATTGTGTTTGCCAAATGGAAATGGACAAAATAGATAGATAGGATGAAAAAATACTGTTTTTCAGGTACTGTAACACAGTGTTGCAAAAGTGGATAGGAAAAAGCCTGCCAGAGCAGTTCCAAGACACAGCAGAAAAGCATAATCAAAACAGCATTTTTCCTCTGAAACACAAGGATATTTTAAAAATTGGAACTGCTCATCATTCTCTTCTAATTTAACATGATCATGATTGAAAAGGTATTCTTTGATAAATTAACATTGCGTGATGTTAAACACACCTTGTTCCTCATGGAGGGAGTTGCACTCGACTACTGCAAATTGCAGCATAAGACAGCTAATGTCAAGCACTGCACCTGGGTAATGGCTTGATAAATTACCTGACTCCATGGTTACTGACCCCGAATTTATAATCCGTTTTCATAAAAACCTGCATAGAAAATCTAATGGAGATAGACATGGGGCATTTTTAGATACAGCAGCAAGGTACAGAAAGTAGAAAAGTGCAGAAGTTACGTAACAGTTTCTGAATTTTTCACTGAGTGTAAGGTGCTTCTGCTAACAAGCTTCTGCTGCTGTTATTATGAACTCTTTCAATGTGTTGGACTATTTTAAATTACTGGCTTTTGAAGGCACGCTGGTGATAATCAGTATACAGAATGSTTTCACAGACATCAATTCTATCTCATAGTCATGGTATCTGAAATTAAATGGCTTAATAACACTGTGGCTTCATGTTTATGAGCCAGTAGGTAGGCTGAGAGCATACATACAGCCTGCTTGGCAGTTGCTTGGTGCTTATGCTTTTTTGCACTTTCTTCCTGAAGAAAGACCAGAGAAAAATACAGAAACTAATGAGGTAATATATGAAAGGCATTTTGATTAGAATAGAAACWTCCATTTAAGGTTTGATGGTTCATTAATAGGGGTATTATGTGCCATTGGAGTGAAGGCTATAGAGGCTTCCTATAACTCTTGCAGGTCACTCTTGCAGTGACGTCACACTTCTATTTCTGGGGAATTTTCTGGAGTTGGACAAGTTGCTGTGTGGCACCCAGGAGACTAAAGTTTCCGAAGCACTGGAAACATGTGGGAGAACGGAGACCCACGCTGTCAGAGCTGCAAGGATGAGTGTATGTGACCACAGCAGGTCACGCAGGCTGGACTGACTCACCATGAAGGCTGAACTGGTGAATTGCATGTTTTGCCCCTGATAAGAAACTGGCCATCTCCATCAAGGAAGGATGTGGATCTAGTCAGAGGTGCTCACAGGAACAGCTTGCTGCAARATGGGCAGGTCCAGCCCACACGCAATTGGGGGCGATTGCTGAAGGGACTGAAGGAAGAGAGAAGAAAAAGAGCAGTGACAGGAATAAAGAAGAATGGTGGAGGTAAGAATCAGGGTGACCCCCTGTGTAAATTCAGTGGAAATGATCCATGACATGTGAGATATTTTAGCAAGTGAGACCATTAAATTAGAAAAGGGTCAATAGCCCTTTATCATAGCCAAGATTTAAGGTCAACAGACTGCACATGTGCAGTGGTGGCAGGCTCCATAGTTCAAATACATACAGTCAGTTCAAGGTAGCTAAATGCATATGTGTCTTGCTTAGGGTTTACCTGTGTGGATCACATGTTTTGGAACTCCTCATGGAATTGTTATTCCATGAGAATTTTCTGCCAATAAAATAGATAAGCTTCTTTCTGCAGTGACAGAAACCTTCAAGAGATATACGGTAAAACTGCAGCAATGTAGAATTTTATTACTAAGCCTGAATTTCACCACTTTTCAACTTTGTAGCTTTCTAATTCAGAAATTCAGAGCCCAGATATAAGATAGAGTACTAGGAGAAARGAAGACTTTCTGCTGGTTGAGGAGGATTGGGTTAGGCATTATTTAGGCAAACTGGCCACCCATAAATCTATGCCAATGGATGGAATGCATCCAAAAGGGCTAAGGGAACTAGTGGGAGTTGTTGCTCAGCCGCCCTTCATTATCTTTGAGAGGTCATGGAGAGAAGGGGAGGTGCTGCCAGAGGACTGGGAGAAACCAACGTCACTGCAGTTTTCAAATAGAGCAAGAGGTAGGAGACAGGAAACTGCAGTCTGGACAGCGTCACCTCCATTCCCGGAAAGGTGATGGAGCAGCTCATCCTAGAGAGCATCTCTAGGCATGTGAAGGGAAAGGTGATCAGGAGTAGTCAGCATGGATTCACCAAGGGGAAWTCATATTTGATGAACCTGATAGCCTTCTACAATGGGATGTTYGGCTGATGGATGATGGGAAAGCCATAGATGTTGTCTACCTTCACTTCAGCAAGGCTTTCGACATTACGTCCTCATGGGGAGGCTCTGGAACTGTGGACTGGATGAGTGGACAGTGAGGTGGATCGAGAACTGGCTGGATGACAGAGCTCAGAGGGTGGTGATAAATGGGGCCAAGTCCAGTTGGAGGCCTGTGGCCAGTGGTGTCCCCCAGGGGTCAGTACTRGGCCCAGTGCTGTTCAAYTTGTTYATCAATGACCTGGACGAGGGCACGGAATGCACCCTGAACAAGTTTGCAGATGACACCAAGCTGGGTGGAGTGGCCGACACTCCGGAGGGCTGTGCTGCCATCCAGAGGGACCTGGACAGGCTGGAGAGTTGGGCAGAGATGAACCTCATGAGGTTTAACAAGGACAAGTGSAGGGTCCTGCACCTGGGGAGGAATAACCCCAGGCRTCAGTACAGATTAGGAGTTGACCTGCTGGAGGACAGCTCCGTGGAGAGGGACCTGGGAGTCCTGGTTGACACCAAGTTAACCATGAGTCAGCAGTGTGCCCTCCTGGCCAAGAAGGYCAATGGGATCCTGGCCTGCATCAGGAGGAGTGTTGCCAGCAGGTCAAGGGAGGGGATCCTGCCCCTCTGCTCAGCTCTGGTGATGCCGCACGTGGAGTAYTGGGGGCAGTTMTGGGCTCCCCAGTATAAGAGGGATGTGGAGCTTCTCAAGAGGGTCCAGCAGAGAGCGACAAAGATGATTAAGGGACTGGAGCATCTGTTTTATGAGGAGAGACTGAGTGAGTTGGGCCTGTTTAGCCTGGAGAAGAGAAGGCTGAGAGGGGATCTGATTAACATGTAGAAGTTCATGAAGGGAGAATATAAGGAGGAAGGGGTCAAGTTCTTCTCAGTGGTGGCCAGTGATAGGACAAGGKGTAATGGGTACAAGATGACACACAGGCAGTTCCATCTCCGTGTGAGGAGGAACATCTTCACTGTGAGGGTGACAGAGCCTTGGCACAGGCTGCCCAGGGAGGCTGTGGAGTCTCCTTCTCTGGAGGTCTCCAAACCCATCTGGATGCCGCCCCGTGCCCCGTGCTCTGGGTGTCCCTGCTGGAGCAGGGGGTCGGACTAGATGATCTCTAGAGGTTCCTTACAACCTCAACCATTCTGTGATTCTGTAATTAAAATAATTTCTAAATACCAATCTTTTATTTATTTATTTATTTATTTATTTATTTATTTATTTATTTTTAAACCTATGATCTCTGAGTCTGTCTAGTTAGAGGTGGTTATGTATACACTAAATCAGGTCAAATATTAACACGTTCGCAGATGTGGAATCTAATTTTTTTTTTTCTTGTCATTAGAGTTGATGTTCATAAGAAGAGTAAGGAAATTTACTGTTCTACTGTTAAGTAAAATTTAGCTTTTTTCTTGATCTTTGCTCAGAAGAATTTCAACTCTACCACCTTTTTTTTTTTATTTAAAAAAAATAGAAATTTTATAAGAAATCTAGAAGTAATCCTTGCTGCCAAAACAGAACATTGTCAGCCTCTGCTGACAGCACATCAGCTCCTGTGTGCTACCAATAGCAGCCAAATCGGAGATGAAGCTTGAAACAATTGACAGAGGAGTTTGAGAAAGCTGCATTGGCAGARCCCCGGCTCTCCATAATTTAACTGTAAGCCCATTTTTGCACTGTCTTGTGTCTGATGTTGTACAGAATGTATTGAATGTTCAATTATATTATAATATATATCAATGCAGATAAATAATAAAAGTTTACATTTATATACTCAGCATATTCATTATCACCTTTTCAGCATATTTATATGATCAAGACTTTGGGGAATTGCTACTAATTACATCTTTATTCATTTCTGAAAACCAGAAAATCAAATATTTAAATATCTTCTTTTTTTTTTTAAATAAAAACACCTGTTCTTATGTTAAAAACCTATTTTAATTAGGAATTGGACTTTTGCTGAGTTTTGATGGACTTTGCAATCAGACTTTTTAAGGCAGTTATTTACAGCCTTGGCAGCTGGACCTGCTTAGATCTGTAACATCTGAGATTCTCGTTTCTATTATTAACAGTATCAGACTTCCTGACTGGATTTTAATTTGATRAACAGATTTATATAAGCCAAAGATAATATTAAAAAAACCCTCAATAATCCTCTGCACTTCTCTGTGAGAYTTTTCTCCAAGAGCTCAGAGTTCATTACCGAAGATAATGAATTATACTTCACAGCACTATTACGGGGAATATTATTAGTCTTATCTTACACCTGAGGAAACAGGTGTGTGGAGAGTGTGAGATAGATCTGTAGCAGAACATCRGCTTGGTCCAGATCTCCTGACTCTCAGCATTATCCTTCTTTTGGTCTCAAAGGGTTTTTTTAAAAACTTCCCCCCATTAAGCAGAATATGTAAAGAAAGTTTATTTGGTTAGTATTTTCCACATCATAAGGAATGAGCGGAGACCTAGCCACCTTACAGCATGAACTGATTGACTTCTAATCTTTTCTTTATGCTACTGCTCTCCATCAGTGAAATGCGGGCTGATTTGGTGCTGTCTGTGCTGTCAGCTCCTCTAAAGCTCTAAGGCTTTGAAGTGCAACTATGACTAAATATGACTAAATTTAGCAGATCGGATTCCTGGTAAAGGGTCCTTGATAGCTCTGCAGAAACAGCACTTTCTAGCAGTGGAGGCCCTTAGCAGTGACTGGTGCGTGCTCAACACTGAGAGCGCTCAYGCTGCTCCGTGCTGCTGGGGCGTCCTCAGCCCGGCTCCTGCCTAGAGGCATAAGCCTCACTTCCAGAAACTTTTTAGGTGGCTTTAAACTCGGTGCTTGTCTGATTGCAGTCACCTCTCTGCAGCTCCCCAATCATTCACAAAGCCAATTAGCTTTAGCCTTCAGTCCTTCTTCCCATCTGTGGACTGCGGGCAGAAGCGAAGTCCATTTTGAGCTTGGAGACACCACCTGAGTCCTGCAACCAGCTTATAGACGTGCTCCAAGGGCAAACACATCACAATACCCTTCCATTCACTTCATAGTTCCTTTTTTTTTCCCTCGAAAACAACTGATCTGTGGGCAGGAAAACCATTTACTCAAAAATAAAGAGTAAAATGTTTTTCCTCTTCGATAATGTTCCCCGTTCTTTCAGTAGGTATTATGTTCTGTAATGTGCTGTGTGCACCCATTTTGTCATCGCTTTGGGTCATCCTTGCTCACAATTGGTTATTTACTCAGGGGCTTTTGAAATTATTGAGTTGACACATCTGTCAGACGGCAAAAGAAGAAATGCTAAAAGGTCACTTGGAGAGAAACCAGCTGCTTCAGACAAACCTTTCTGCCTTCAAATAGCACAATCATTACAGTCTAACAGATGGGGCCTCTGCTTTCATTTCTGTTTTTCTCCTTCACTTCAGGTATTTAGATACACTACCTCATTGCCAGGTCAACATAGGCCTCCTTGTAATTACCTACACAATAGGCAGCTCACTGCTTAAGAGAAAACAGCACCATTTTCTGTAAATGGGGAACCTGTTTCCTCACAGATATGAGTTACAGAATGCTTGCCACAAACTTTCCTATTAACAGATTAATTTTGACAGCGGTAAGTACATTTTTATTACTCCTGCTTCAGTCATTACACTATGAAACATGCATTTAGCACTGATCTAACGGTTCTGAGAGCCTGGAGGCTTTTGGCAAAGATGGCGATAAGTAGAAGTGAGTGAATAATTCTTAACAAATAATTTATTCAGCAAATTTGGACRCTCTCCCTGTTTGGTGAACATTAACCAGGTGATTGCCATTTCCTCTGATTTATTCAATATCCATATTTTTGGAACAGTGTCCATCCAGATGATTTATACGGCTGCTCGTGAGTAATTGCAATTTTGAATTGCGGTGGTTAGCTGCTCTGAGTCATAAATCAGGTGATAGTGTTTCTGTTCTGGGGTTGGGCAAAGAGAAACTGCTTTTGACATAATTGCTCTTCTGTTTTAAAGTTCTCTTTTGGGGAAAAAAAAACTGTCAGAACCTTGATCGCTTTTCTGGCTCTGAAAAAAAAAAAAAAAGAACAATGAAAGGTTGTAGAAGTGTTCAGCTAAAAGTTCAGGTGAGTGTTAAAGAAATATGTCCATCAAGATTTTTACTTATAAAAGACCTACTTCTCTTCAGATCACTCACATCTATGCACTTTCACAGATAACAGAATCTTTTTTTTTGAGGAATCCCCCAACAAAATTGAAAGCATCGAAGTAATAGCCTTTGCTTCAAAGAATCCAAACTTGTGTCACATCAAATGAATGTTCAAAATGAAAGACATGTATTTTTGCAGAGTGTGTAAAAATTATGTGAAAATCCTTGATTTCAACAAATGTACTGAAACACACTCTCTGACACAATGCTTGTGCTTTGAACACCAACAGAAAACTGAGGAAAAATTGTACTTTAGGACTTTAGGAAGTCTTCTTTGGAGATCTTTAAAACCCGCTTGGACGCAGCCCTGTGCCCCATGCTCTAGGTGACCCTGCATGTGCAGGGGGGTTGGACTAGATGACCTCTGAGGTCCCTTCAAACCTTAAGCATTCTATGATTCTATGATTCTATGAAAAGTTCATTGGTCTATAAATCAGGCAAGTTTGGAACCGATACATTTGAATTATGTAGATACTTGTTAAACATCCTGTCTCTGAGAGTTTTAAACACAATATAGTGCAACAAAACCAGAATGTGAAAACARCACAACCAAACCCATTCTAAAGCCATGATTCTTTAGAAATATGGTGGAAGAAGGTGGTGGAAGAAGTGGTGGAAGAAGGTCTTTAGTCTGGAGGGCCAATCAATTGGTGTCAAAAAGAAAAACATAATTCAGAATGAATCATTTAATTTTGGTGGAAATTGCTTTTAGAGCACTTGCTATATTTAGCCTTTTTTAGGTAACTAGGCTAAATCTCAAGCCATGATTTATAAACCTGAGGAATACCGCAAGCTGTATGAAAATAAATTACAAGAAGGAAATGTATTAATCAGAAGGAACCAATTACTAAGAAACAGGTCATAAAAGTCTCCATAATGTGAAATATCAAAAACCAGTCTTGCTATTTGAAAGGTAGAGAGAGGACTAGGATTGTAATCTAAGTGAAAACACAGGCAATCGTGTAGTATCTAGATCTTGTCTTGACTGAGCATTTGAATCTGTCAAAAATAGAAATTACACAGTCAAAGATKAAGTTTTATAAAGAGAAGACTGTTTTTATACATATCTGTAGAATACTAAATGCCAGAAAAAAAGTGACATGGGCATAGGCATGAGAGGCATCAGGAGATGTAAAACTCGATGACAAAGTCAAGTAAAAAAGCACAAGGAGCTGCTGTTCATACTGTTACAGCTAATCTAAACCAYGATAATCTCTCACATAAAAAAAAGATCCAAAGAACTGCAACAGATTTTCATCTCTTTTCAAGATTTTGTAAGTGCTGACACAACTGCGTAGGATACAACACAGTAAAGGAATACAGCCAGCCCGGATGGATTTCTCCTTGGAGGAATGGACATTGCTTGAACATGAGCTAAGTGGCCTATTAGCCCAAAGGAAAAGTTTGGCTGTTTTGTTTTACATTGGACACTGGTGCACAAGCCAGCATGAAACCAGAAACTCTTAGTCATATTAGATGAAAAGGCAGATGCAGCCTGTCCTAGAAGACTGAGCTTCTCACCTAAGAGACAGAAGTATGAGCAAACAAAAGATTGGAAAAGAAGCATGGATTTCATCAGGAKGACATGTTTATTGGAAGTGCTAAGAACATAAATGCCTGAGAAGTATCCTGAGCAGTTCCTTAACAGAGTGAAGCAGATGTCTACGGYATGAGACAAGGAGATGGAGGAGTCATGTCCATCTGCATAGGTGTGCTGTGCTGGAAAACAAAGGGGAAAGTAGAATAGTGTCTTATGTTTCTTGGTTACTGAAGAATGGTGCAATAAAGGAGGAGACATGTAAAGGAATATTAAGAGTCATTTACTATAAGTAGAAATTACTGCAGTCATTTCACAGTATAGTCAAAATCACCTAGGTGGCTAATAAATAAAAAATACTGAAAATTTATGTGCTCAAAACAAGCGTTTTTGTGGTGGCAGTTTTTGGTGAAAACATATCAGATGTCACTTACTATACTACCTTTGCTGAAATGAACTGTAAACACAGTTTTAAGACAATAAAAAGTATTATTTCACTGAAGTTTTTGTGATCTGAAAACAAAATGGAAAGATGAGTGCTATATGTCACTGCAATAGACACTGATCTAAGATAGGGTATCCTGAGGCTTGTCCAGATCTGTTTAATATCTGTACATCTGCACAAAAAGTGATTTCTGAAGAAAGGTGAAGGTGGTTATGAGAGCATGGTCAAGATCACATGTATCAGATTCCCGTTTAACAAGTTAAAAAAAGCTTTAGAAAGGATTCTCTATTCAAAGAACCAGAAACAAAAGTTGTGTTCAGTGTGTGAAAAAAATGAAGGCCTATACTTGTCCTAAATCATAATGACACTGAGGAAGTTGTCAAGACTTGGAACTTCTGCCAGAAAAGCACAGGCCAAGTGAGGCAAAAGAGTCCACATTGGCACAGGAAAAATTATTTTCCTGGAGCAAAGTATGCAAAGAATTGTTTACAATGGCTGGAAAACATTATGCACTTGTCCTAGACTATTATTTTCAAATCTGTAAGATAGCTTTACTAGAAGACACTAGAGCTAAACTGTGATTATGCATGTCAAATCTGTTCACATGCCACAGAGTACCTGGCATATCCATGCTTGGTAACGAAATGCAGCTTAATAGGCACAGGTGCTGGCTGCTAGTGGGAATTTTGGGAGTTAGACCTGTAATTCTCTGGGTTTTTTTTGTCACAGAATCATAGAATCATTATGGTAGGAAAAGACCTTTTGTCATCACACTTAAGGGAAACACCCAGTCCCTCTGCTGTCCACCTATTGAGGTAAATGACAGAGACTTATCTTCTTTACTTTCTTCTCAGAGAAGGTATTTTGTGGGTAGCAGTTATGGGAGGTTCAAAGCGAAGCCTGAGGACATTGTGCTATTAGACGAAACCAGCCCTTGTGTTCACTGCTGTTATTGGGGAGACCCTGGAGCAGCTGTACGTGACTGCGCACGGGCTGATCCTCTGGCCCCTCCAACTCSAGAGGGCTGGTGGTCAGTGTTACTGTGTCCTAATTACACCAGAGGTGAAATGAGCACCTAAAAATATGTCTTGGTAGATCTTATGTTTATGTCTTTAAGGACCACAGATGATACACTGAGGCCTGCAGAGGCTTTTGTGTCTGAGTTATTGGCTTGCATCGGGTTTATGCAAGTTGCTGAAAGTCATTATCAGCCTAAGGTTGTTCTGTGTCCAATGTGAAATGAATTGGACAGCTGGAATAGAGCTCCTTCCTAGATACAGAACATATTGCCATTAGTTTTTTGTCTTGGTACACAGCAGAAATTATCCTTTTCTCTCACCTCCCGTGTACTGTGTTCTTACCATCAAATACCCTGTCAGACTTGTGGACAGCTGGATTGACAGTRCTCAGCTTGCAAATTCCCACCCTGCCCAGCTATCTCCAGCCATGGGCAAACCTGTGAGATCCGACAAAAGCAGGGCACAGGATGAGATGCTTTGGGKAATGGTGGCAACTTAAAATCATACACATATACATATAGAGGAATATAMAGCAAAGGGAGAAGAATGCATTTTGGGTGACATTATTTCAGTAACATCTGCCTCAGCTGACCACTTTTAAAAATTACCCCAAATAAAAAAAATACTTAAAATTTATGCCACCTGATTTGAATACTAGGTGCTTCATGATGTGAAGAGGTAACATTATTATCATCCATCATTAAATCCACTGAGTGTCAAACTTATCACCTTGACACTTTAATGATCCTTAAGATGTCCTTGTAAAAGCTTGGTACCATGGCAACCACTCAAACACAGGGCCTTGGTACTGCTGAACTTCTCTTAATAAATCAGGCATAATTGGCATCTATGTATTATAATAAATTAAAAGTTATTCAACTGGAATGATTTTATATTGTACAATATTAAGTCATTAAATTTGCTGTTCTGCTCTCTCCTTTGTGATATAATTCCAGCGTGTGTTTTTTAACATGGAAAATTCTATCTATCTCCTCCTCTTGCTGGATAAATCTGGGGGGGATCAAAGGTKCAGTGAATTAATGTATAGCCTCTCAGTCCTTGCTATTCGGGTTCAGTTTCTGGTTAAACGGGGCCCTCACTGAAGTGATTTATACACAACGACTGAGCTAATTAAATTAAGCAGCTGAAATTTGCCCATACATGTACTCAGGGCTCTGTGTGACCTTCTGAGGTGATGTGCCCTTCTTCACTTTGTCCTCCTGCTCCTCCTCTGCAATGGGACCCGCTCTGCGAGGGGCAGCTTTGCCCACACATGTGTCCATGAGGAGGTTCTGCCCCAGCAAGCAGCTGGGATGGGAGAGGGGCTGAACCATCCCTGTGGCTTCTGGGCTGCCACTGCTATGTCCCAGGGACAGCACTGCCCAGATCCACCAGCTGCTCCATWTCCACTCCTTTCTGCCCCGCCAGCTCTTGGTCATGCGCTGGAAATAGTCTGGTAAGGAATTACAAATCCGTGAAAGTCAGAATTACCTCCTCTGAAAGTTAAACACTGGGTCCATGCAGGCAGTATTGCCATATATCCCTTATATCCCTGCTCTCCTGTCCTTTTTGTCCTTTGTGGTAGCACCAGCTGCAGGCAAGGGGGCTAGAACTCATTGCCTTTGTGCTGCACAATGTTGCTRTAATGTCTACATGGTGTTCTTTGTCCCTCAATGGAAGGACAAATGTTGGGTGCAAAACTTATGAAGCATATAAAAAATATCAGCTATGACAGTATAGATAGGGSTAATTTTGAAACACAATCTCCCTTCTTTCTTTAAAAACATTGATTTTATTTCCTGATTTTCTGAATAGCTCTTTCTTTTTAATGAATTATAAGCTATTTCCTCCAAATTATTTTATCAGTAGGATGCTTGCAGTGGGACACTTTTAGTAGTGTTCTTCAAATTTGCATTTTTACATGTCCATATTTTAAAGTGCAAATTTATTTTGGCAATGAGACTGTGAAACAGAAAAAGAGGACTTTTTCTAGTACTGTACTGTGCTGTATTATTTGTTCCATGGGATCCAGGGGGTCTTCTAGGAATAGCCTAGAAGATGACTGGACCTCAGTATGTTCTGGATAGCAATATTTCATCACAGTCAGGAGTCAGAGCTGATGTTACAGTGTTGTACATCAGCAAGGGAGCTTTCCATGGATGCAAGTAGGAAGAGTCCAAGAATGAAATTGGGTTTTAAGCAAATAGAGGCAGTTCCTGGCCCAGTGCTTGACACCTTGAAGCTAAGTTTCTAATGCAAAGCAATGGAAGAAACTCTCTCTTGTGGTTGGACTTCACCTGAGATACCACAACTAGCCAGGAGACTATCAGGGATTTGAGAAAAGAGAGGTCTGGTGATGGATTAGTGAAAAAGCTAATCTGGAGCAACTGAATTCCCCATCATAATAGTAGGGTGCTGTGGTGAAAAGCAGGAAAGAGATTTGTCAGGATCTAAGTCAAGTCACTGTGAGCTCTGGCTGGAGTGTAGTCTGAAAGCCTCCTCATACCCTTCTGTGATCAGACTTTGGGATTCCAGGTATGATTTATAGTACACTTAAGTGTACTTGCACTTAAATCAGACAGTACACTCAGTAGCTGAGCTAAATATAATCAAACATATGCTCAATCACTGTAACATTATAAATGCACAGGTCTGAATTTTTAATATGAAAAATTTATTGTTGTGACATCTCAACGTTATCGACATTTTTATTAAAAAACCTTCAAAATTAATATTAGAATCAACATCTCAAGAAGTTTGAATTTCATTATTGAAATTTGCAATTCCCCATGATATCTATAATTAAAACATTCAGTTTAATCTAATGCATAAAAAGATGATCAGGTTGTTATATGAGATAATTTATATAAAGTTAATACTTTCCTATCATATCTATCATTTGGGAGCCTTAGTCATGCCACTGTAGCATTGAGTAGAACCACTCCTTCAGGCTTGTGACTTTCCCCTATTTTGAGCTTGCCATTCTGCTCTTTAGACATAGAATTTTTACTAAATGGAATAAAGTTTAGAGAAAACCATAAAAAAAATGAAGTAGATGCACCTTGACGCAATGATGTCTAAATGGCCTGTCCTGCTGATCTTAGTGGATATTATATTCAGATACTAAAGATTTATTTTTTTGTTAGAAACTTCAGCAATAGTCATACAAAAATGAAAGAAATGAGAGTATATGGTATGTTATAAGTAGCACTTTGCTCTTGAGTTCTTGCCTACATCATTTTTTTCAATATATTTTTTTGCGATCAAGACATGACTTTTTTCATAGTAAACCACTGCATCTCTCATAGCTTGTTTATCTTCTTCTAGCACGAGTTCTGATGTGTAATTTGTCAACATGGTTCTTGTATAATGTGTGAGTGATAAGTGATACAAGGATAAATATGAGTAATTTTATACCTAGTGCTGTGGTGCACATGGATTTTGTTTCTGGCATTTTGTTTTCTGTGTTGTCTGTTCTTAACTGAGGGGAAATTCCTCTCTCAGAGACTCAAGGGTAAATGCTCTGTTCTCTAGGCTCTACGGGCTGCCCTAATAGGGTTATGTTTTCTTATGTTTTCTTCCATTTTGTATAATCTAAAATCAATTATTTTAGGGTGAGAATAGTTTTAGCTTGTTTCTCTTCTAACATATCTGCAAGCGTTGGATACTGGTGTTTCCCTGAAAAACTGTCTAGAAGCTGGATTCTTGGAAAAAATGTTCAAGGAGGAGATCAAACACCCTGAATGAAAAATATTGCATTTTTCAATGAACAAAAAGGGTTTTACGGTTGCTCTTCTAAACATACTTATTCATTGCCACTTACCTGAATTTGTTGAGTTTACTGGAAATCAGGAGTTGTGTAATGATGAAAAGTGTCTTTCTGCTGCTGCAGTAAGACTGTGAGCAGATATTCAGAATATCCCTGTCCCCTCATCATGCTGCAGTGCCATTGTCACTTTTATCATAGAAGAATTATGTTTCTCTATGTATGAAAAATGCATTCTAGAACTACTCTGAATTAGTTTTTAATGTACTGTGACCTTGAATTGCCCCAGGATATTAATGCTAAATGATTACTTCTGAATGCTTTTTGAATAGCTGCACAGTGCAATTAAATGCACCATACATCACACATGACATAGTTAAACGCCTCTTCTGGTCAAGGAACCTAAACAGTTCTTTCAAATGATGGTAATTCCATATTACTGTAGGTGAAAAAAAGAAGGCACTTGCTAGTACTAACATAAGCATAACCTGGAAGAGGTGATAACCTTTGTGTGAGTTTGATCAAAATAAAAAGATTCTTTTCACAGTAATCTAAAAGAAGAAGACTTCTGATCACTACAAAACCAATGCTCTATCACACTGCATTTGCTCTCTAGACAAAGAGAGTAACAGTAATAAATTCCTCACTTTCTGACAAGTTGCCAATTTTTGTGTAAAATGAAAGAATATGACTCATAAAATGGGTATAAAATGGAGACACTGCTATTATGTACATTATATTACACAGCAATTGATTTGAGATTGTGGAACTTCATAAATCTGGTTCTCTGCAAAGCCTTCTTATAAAATTGGTGAAGTTCAGAAATGATCGAAAGGCCAAGATGACTCAAGAAATTAGTAATAATGTGAAAAAGAGCCTTTTATTTGAGTTACTGGTTCAAATCTGACCTGGCCTTTTTTCTTCAACATACTTCTCGCCTCAGCTTCTTGAGTTATTTCATGTGCAACTCAAATTTTTGCTTCTGCTTTTAATTTTACTTTTTTTTTTTTTTTTTTTCTCAGAGAATCAGCACGACATGAACATCAGCAGAGAGGGCTCCCAGGTAGAAGCGAAGACAGTGTGGGACCCTAAATGTCAGTGTGAACAAACCTGCCTTCAACAGTCCACTGCTGAAGATCCAATGTGAGGTAGAGACATCATCCTGTGTCAGACAATCTGTCTAAAACAAAAAAATGTTAATGGTAAATACATTTCATCCTTGGGAAAACCGAAATGGTAAAAAAAAAAAAAAAAAAAAAAAAAGGATATAAGGCCCATGTACAACTTTAAATGAGATTTCCAGCTTTTGCTACTGTTCTTGCCCAGATGCAGGAGTGGGGTAAATTTTATGTGGTGTTTTATGTGGTGATGTTCACTGGATGAAAAAGGGTTAAGAAAGTGGGTCTTAAAATCCTGGGAAACTGAATAGGTTTTGGAACCTGTACTGAGATGCCCGAGGGCATCAGTGAGGGAAGATGGGAGGTGGGAAGACAGAAAAGATGATTGCTAGAGGCAGCAGTTCATTAAGAGAATCCTCTAGCAGAAAAGAAGACCAGAAATAGTAGAAAAAGTGAATAAAGCCCTTTCTCGCTAAGTATGCTTCAACTTCCCCACATTGGCGAGGAACAACCCAACAACTTCTAAGGCATGGACTGGAGGGGGCAAGAAGTGGGAACCACAGCTCTTGAGGAAATTGGTTATTCAGCTCCAAGATAGTTTTCACTACATGTTTTCAGTGTGAAGAAGAACACTGTTGTATGACTGGATTAGAGTGTGAACACAAGCTGCATGTGTTTTACAAAAAGAGCAAAAAGATTTTATGATGAAACAGATTTGATGCTCCAGCTACTAAAATCAACTGTTATGCAGTGAAATCTGCTTTATGGTTGCCCCGTGTCAACTAGAGTGGATAGAGGCGTAAACATCTCTGAAAAGTTAGAGGATGAGTTAGACTCGCCCAAGGCAAGCAGAACATGCATGACTGGCACTTGCATGACAGGTAATCCAAGTTGACACTGAGCTTGCCAACATTATATGACAATATTTTTACTAGGATAAACTGTCCTTGAATTTCCCAAGAGCATTAGGTTCCAGCAGGATTTTTTTTTTTCAATGTGAGGAAGGCACAGAGTCTTGTTCTCTTTATTTTGGAGTATGGAAATGTTTATGAGCAGTACTATTACCGCTCCCTCTCCCTTCCCTGGTCTTTGATTTCCCCTTGGCCTCAGAGATCATAATCTCAAATTATAGAGATCACTTATCATCCCATGGCCTTCATGCCATCTGCTAGACTGTGATCTGTCTTTGCAAATACATGTGGACAAGAAAGAGGCTTCGGGAGCATTTCTTGCATACTAGCCTGGGGAAGGGTCAGTGACCATCATAGACTACATATGCAAAGTACTTGGTGAGTAAATTTCCCCCAAATAAGGGAGGAAAGGAGGCAGGACTGATGACCTTCAGCTTTCCCTGCTTCACTGGAAGGGAATAGCCCATGTCATCTCAATGCCACAGACTGTGTGCCTGCTGGGCTGACTGGCTTCGTACGGACTTTTGGGTTTGTGTTTTTTTTGCTCTATGTCAATTGGTAAAGATTTACTAAAACTGGGCTGTATTTTACAGTTTCAGACTTAACTTCTTCACACTCATGGGAAGCCTTTTGCTTTGTTATCCTGAAGAAAAACCCAAGTGGGAAGTATCAATGACATCATAATTTCTTTAGTCTTAGCTCCTTTTGGAAATTGCAAAGCTTCATACAATGTAGTTCTTTAAATTAGCAAAAAGGAATTAGGAAAAAGTAAGCAAAAGGTAGGAATTATTAGAACTTGGTTATGCAGGACAGAGTGAGATTTCAGGTTACCTTAGTCAGCCTACAACAAAATTAAAATCTTTCAAGGAAACAGATTTCTCTTATCTGCTGGATCTCAGACATTTCTGGCATGATGAATTCTAGGTGCTGTGGAAAGGCTACTTGTTACAGGTATTAGTAAATAAATCAGTCTTTTTCTGCTTGCACTTGTATTCCTTTCACGTATTCCTCTGTGAAGACTGCACAGCCCAAAGTCCTGAGACCAAACTAGGGATCTGCATGGCCCACTGGGAATCTGTGTCCTGTTTTTTATACAGTAGAGTTGACAGTCTGCTCATCTTTATTCTTTAATTTTTCTATCTCATAACTGTAGAATAATTAGTTAATGTGACTCATTCTACTTCCACTTAGGCTAATGTTATTATGTGTGATACCTGATGAGATCAATGAAATCAAATAAAATTGGAAAAACTGCTGAGACTAGAATCACAGTTTCTGAAAACTAATAAATACAATTTTTACTACATGGACTAGATCATATTATTACTATTCTTMTTATTACTATTCTTATTGTTGTTGTTGTTATTTTACTCTGAATTCCCTATGCATTCTTAGCTATCTCGATTTTTTCCTCTGGGTATGTAAATGCAGTTCAATGCCATGATCTCAGTTTTGTCATTGCTCAATGACACTCTCACCTTGCTCAATGTCATTTTCACACAAATACATCCACTTCAAAAAAAAAAAAAAAAAGATGGAGTTATGATGTCTAGTTGTACCACAACATTAACACTGACCAGAAAAAAATGAAATMATTCTTTCTGCTATTCTGAAGCTACAAGGTAATTCTGAAATAGAGGGACAAGATACAGCTCTGCAGCTGCGAGTTTAAGCTTCTTGAGGAAAGGAAGGGGAAAAAATCATTTCACCCATAGGAACACTGCTGAAATAGATTTGCTCACTTATTTCAAAATTAATTCTGAATTTTCCTTCCTTTTTTTTTTATATTGATGACTTTAGTGTAATCTTTAATTAAAATTAAATCTTGCTTTCTTGTRTTTTAGAGTTAATATCATTTTAATAAATCCCATATTTACTCATTTTATAGGCCATAAAAATTGCATTTTTCTAAAACTAATTTCAGTAACAAGCATATTTTTAGTGAGGCTGATATTTGCCTCACTCCTTTGCATCATTTTTATCTCTTAAACTATCACAACTCCATAATTATCATTACAGTAACATGGTGACCAGAACTGAACACAAAACTCTAAGCTCCTTGCCAGAATCTTATATAATAGGAGAACAATGGATGAATGTTGTTAATTTTAAATGCAAAATTATAAATCAATTATAGTGATGGCAAAAGCCCCTCATGACATGCCACAATTTACTTTCAAAGACATTTAAACCTATTTCACATGCTGAACAATCTGTAATAAATTATGATTTTTTTTCCTCCTGAAATGAAGCTATAATTATGACAGTTGAATTCTTGTTCTGAGAAATAAGGTGGCATTTAATTCCTTGAGAACAAATGACACTCACAAAAGAACAGTTAATTATTCTCAGCTGCAAAAAAAAAAAAAAAAAAAAAAAAAGTGGGGGAGGGAGAGAAAAAATATGAGAGAATGTGGTAGCACTTTATGTGAAGTGTCTATTAATGAATCCTTAACAAAATCTGTACTGCAATTGAACTTTGCTAGGTGTCCATGTGATTGAGTGACAATCTTGAAGTCCAACCCTTCCCAAAAAATCAAACCCACATTCAGAGTAGAAGTACAGGGAGAAGAGTACAGAGTACAAGACAGGGATATATCTGCATTAAATATTACATGTCTGACAAATTTTCTGTATGTAAAGAACAGAACCCAGAAAAACTCTGGTGCCCATCAGATGTGCAAATCTCTAAGTCAGTTCTGCAGTTTCAGATTGCGTTACAATAGTAGCACTATCCATTTAGTTCTAATAATTCTTAATTTTCATGCTTGCTATCACATAAGGTGGATGTTTTTGATTTCTTTTAGTATTAATATGGCAGCAAGGAGGAATATTAGCCAATCAGGTCCCTCCTGCCACAAATACGTGGCCATGTGCTTAACTTTTCTAGCACACATCATTCTTAAGATCATCAGCGGGACCCCAGAAGTGTTCATGGATAAAGACCCTATTGAATCCAATTTTTTTTCCTTGAAAATACCTGTCATTCTCATTTACCACTTTATTCTTATGCATCAACATGTGCAAAGTTGAATTTATTAGCGCAAATCTTGCTGCACAGCACAGCCAACCTTCACAGTTTAAGAAGTGTTTTAGCTGTTTGGTGAAGAGATGCCAGTCTTGCTAATTTGCCTGCTTTCCTTAGGGAAGAGAGATTTTTTGGAAGGACTATACTAAGTGGATATTCCCTCATCCTTTCTGGTTCAATTATGATCTGTGATTTGGCTAATTTGGGGGGGCTCTGAAGTGTAGTCAGACCAACACAGTTGCATGTAAAACAAGGCCTAATGCACAGTTACATTAATGTTAAATCAAAGATGATTGGATTAATTGCTATTTCATTTTATCATCTTCTGTGCACGTGTGGTGCTGGCAGAATTTCAGAGCTTTTAGAAAAATTAATTGAGAACTATGGAAATAATACAGGCAAAGGGACTTGCACATTGGTTCTCTCTGCTGGTTGTCATGGGATATATAATCTACAACTGGGAGGTTATAATGTATTTCTGAATATTTCTATTTTGATGTTTCTCATAAAACAAGTAGGAAAATGAATCGACTGTACAATTTATAAGTTACTGGATATTACAGCTGTCAATAATACCTCATAAAGAAAGCACACCTTCAATAAGACTTTCAGTACAACCATGCATGTAAGAAAATTCCTGTTAATTTCTACTTGAGAAAAAAGAGATAGTGTTAAAAATGTAAACAATATACACTTTAAAATAAAAGTCTGTTCATATATTTTTCATTTTGTCACCTCTATATTTAAATCTGGTTAAATCCCTTGATAAAATGACATAATCGAACAGTGTTAGAAAATCCCTTGATAAAATGACATAATCAAATAGTGTTAGACCCATGTGGAAACTCTTGCTATTGGGTAATTTATTTTATTTGTCCACTCAGTTCTGATAGCAAACAGAAGATTTATTAATGCAATGTAAAATATTAGCTGGCAGGTAAAAGTAATTCTGTTAATGAACATGATTAGAACAGCAGCTGGAATACAGAAAATGCAGTGTTTGCAACATCCACAAAATTAATAGACCTTAAAATACTTGGGAAATCAATTAAAATACGTCTTCAAGATTGCAAGAGTGACTGTGAAATGTGCTTAACTTGGAAATGAACAATAAAAGAATTAAATACATGCTTCCTCATCAAGAACAGTTCAAAGTGCCTTTCCTTGACCAGTGGCAGAGCTTTCCAGGAGGCAGGTGGAATAGATACTTTTTCCAATACTTTCAGTCAGAAAGGGAAGATGCCAGCAAGAATTTGGGGCAGTATTGGAGCTAGTGCTAGTGCAGTTAGTGCCTGCTCCTTCAGGTAGGCTCACACTGGCTCATTTGCTGCTCATTTGACCCATGGAGGATGGAGGGTCACCATCCACTGCCTCCTAGCTGCAGTTGCCACTAGCCCCGGGGTCATCCTGAGAAGTCCCATGTTTGGACATTTTCCACCATGGGGCCACAAGTCCTGACGGCAGGAATGGCAACCCCTGCATGCAACGCAGTAGAGCTTGAGCTTTCCCCATCACTTCAGAGGGCACACAAGCATGGCTTGAAGGACCAGTGGCTTGGAGTAGGACCTGGAAGACACACTGGATTATACTGGCACTTTGACATACTACAGCCAAGTTCCATCCTGATTTGAACATGGGGATCAGCTCACTTCCTTGCAAGCTTCAGGACACTTGGTGGCAAATGTGAGTGATGGGTGCACCTCCGAGAGGGTTGTTCGACCCTTAATTTTAGACATACATCTCTGCTCTGCTGCACTGGCAGCTGCTGGCACTGCTTGCCCAAGCGAACTTACGTTTGGAGAGGGCCATTCTGCTTCCTGATGCTTTCCTGTGCTCACAGCCTCAAAACTGTAGCAAACGTTTTCCCAGACAATCAAATGTGAGTGTGTATGTGTTTTAACTGAATGTAACAGCAGCTTTTTTTTACTCTGTAGATTTTAGTGCTGCTTTCTCCTCCTAGGCTACGTATTACTTTAGAGCTCTACCCCTGTGAAATAGAAAACTGCTCTGTGCTGTTCTTTCTCATGAAATCAGTTCAGAAAAGTTATGGATGTGATTGTATTTTTCTTTCCAGTTGCTAAGCCTTTTGGCTCCTGAAGGAGTGGATTTAGTGCTTTGGAAAGGTGTGAAGATACAAGGTGATATTCTCTGCCTAGTGACATTTCTGGTCTAATCTGAATAGCAGCATGTATCCTTGTGCCAATTTATTTATTTATTTCCATGATGATTCAAAGATATCATTAAAAAAAAAAGACACAAAACAATATACATTCCTCTTTCCATTCATTTATGGAACTTGAAACATAATCACCTTCTCTTGAGATCTGCTACAGTTTTCTGGGGTTTCTTAACCTGAGTATATCATTGATGATCTAAAGCTGGCAAAACCATTATGGTTTTAGGCTGTCTCCTATGGAAATCCTGTTTAATTTAGTAGAATTTGGATCCATGTTTTTAGGTGAATTAACGCCAATTAGTGAATTTGACACAGTAAAACAATGTAGTTGCAGACCAGCGATCACAGAGGAATAAAGGACTGAAAAAAATCTATGATGAATCTCACCATAGGAAATATGTTGTGTTTGTTTATGGAAGACAAAGCAGAGACACTAAAGTGAAACATTCTGCTGTTTCATTAATAATCCCCTTACTAAAACAATACAAAGCACAATGTGCACAAGGCATTTTGGGACAGCGAGCAGGTCGTGGTACTTAAGTGAGAAGTGAATTTCTGAAACCGTTTTGCAGCTTTCTTCTCTCTGAAGAACCATATACTTACACCCATTTCAAGAAGTTATCAGAATTTACCATTCAAGACAYTGAATTTGATACAAAAGGAGAAGCCATCTTATGTAATTCATTCATTAATACCTGGTTAGCAGTGTAAGACAATATAATATCTGCTTTCTACCAAAAGTTAGTGTCAATATTGGCTGGAGTGCAACAGGATCTAAAAGATGTATTGCCCTCATGTAGTTGGCTGAAGAGAAGCTGAAGTCTACTATTCCAGGTGCCAAAAAAAGCAATGTTCAAACATCATTTACTCTTTCAAGGAAATCTGTTTCAAATCAGCATCCTGTTCCTTTTSTATGAGAGAATACAATTAAAGGAGATTGGAATTTTTTTCTGCTTGGAAGAATAATCCCAGGAATTTTATCCTTCTGATGCTTTTTACATGCAAAGAATCGCTTATTTGTACAATCATGATGAAAAGAAGTTAGTGGGAGACTGACTGTGCAACTCCTAATGACTTTCACAATACACTGTGTCCTTCCCATGTGTATGAATAAGGGAGGTGAGGCAGACATAGGGCCCGAGACTTTTAAATCCTTGAATTCCTATGAAGGGTATTCATAGGATTTCTTTCTAGTTATGCTTGCTTTCCAAAAGATGATGCACAAGGCCAGAACTTTATAAAATTTTCTGATTGAATGGGTTAGGAAGCCATGGTGAGCTCCATGAACCTCAATGCTCTAGGTTGAAGCCCAGGCCACCTCCTCCTGCTCCAGTGATCACTGCAGGGGATCTCCTTTTCCCCCTTGAACTGTGACTGCCTAAGGCAAAAAATCTTTGAGGAAATGAGCYGATAAGTTTTGTTGTGCCAATACATCATCATTCAGTTTTAGAATGATGTGATCATTGAAACATTTCAGATTTTGTATCAGTCGGGGTGAGAAGAGCCGTCTGGAGGTCATCTAGTAAAACCTGCTTGGAGTAGATCTGATCAGATCAGTTGCTCAGGGCTGTGCCTGGTCCAGTCTTAAGCACCTTCAAAGATGGAGATTCACAGCCTCCTGAGCCTGATCCAGTGTTTGGTCACCATCAAAGTGAACAAAAAACTCTCCTAATATCTGATCATTTTTCCATGTTCTGACCTGTTGCTGTCTCTTGTCTTGCACACCTGCCAGAAGGGCCTGGCTCCACTTCCTCTGTGTCCTCTGGTCATGTAGCTGTAGCTAGCATGAAAGACTTCTCTCAGCAAATACTTTTTAGTATTTCCTCTTGCAAATACTGCTCTTATCAGAGAACTCTGTGTCTTGGAAAATGTATGGCAATATTTTTCCAGCCATGAAACTGGGATTTTTGCCTGCTGTCCACAGTCTGTCCTCCACAATTTCTATTCTATCCTCAGCATAAATTAACTTAAAATTTTCTTCACAGCAATGTTATACATTCTTAAGCTAGATTAAGAGTGTTCTGTGCTACTACTGCCTGTTCAATTCAAGCTGATTTATAGATATTTTTGATTAATATAAGTCAATATACATAACTGATTTTTCAGTTTGTGGAGGAAAATATAAAACAACAGTCATATTTGTCACAAATGTTTAACATGTTTTGATTGATCCTACCTTGCATTTTTCCGCTACTGAATAATTGATTTGAAAGACTTCAGCCAATTTCATTTGCAGCCTTTTGGGAAGCTCTGGCTGATGTGCCAACATCACTTCGTGGATAGACTGTGCCTGGCCTCCAGAGAAATTTGTCACAAGAACTGGCCTTTGGAGTTTTTGTTTGCCTTTAACATGTCCATTTTTCAGTTTTTAACCAAGGAGGTGCCTCAGAGTTTCTAGGAAAGTAGAATACTAAAAAAAGGAACGACTTTCAGAGTAAAGGTGCAGCATCAGTGAATATTTGTAAGCTATCCTGATAGTGTTTTGGCATCTGGCTGGCAATTTCACATAATCAGATTTCTCTTTTAGTTCCTGTTATGTTAATTTATTGGGTTTTGGATTTGAAAAATTGCAGCTCACACTCTGTTCAGTTCCCAGGTTCAGACTTTTTGTTTTAAAAACTGCAGTGTGTAATATGGAAATCTGGGCTTTTTAATGCAGGTTTTAACAATTGCAGTTAAGTTATTTGAGGGAATGGGGGCAAAGACATATCCAAGGAGAACACCTGCTTTGATGCAATTAAAGCCCTACAGCAGTATATGAGTAAAATACTTCTAGAAAACATTGCTCTGCGGAGCTTAAAATGATTACAGGACCAAACGGGTTGTAAGTAGTTAGTCTCTTGGAAGTAGATTAGTAATGATGGAAACAGATTGATTTGAACTAACCATTGCCCAGGTGCAATGGAAGGTGTATGATGGGGGGGTGGTGCTTGAAGATATAGAAGAAAAATCACAGAAACAGGTGCTGCTTAAGCAAAACTGCTGTTGCAGTGCAGAGGCCCTAAAACAGAATATGTCAAATTATTTTTATTTTTAAAAAATGATAAAATGTGCCATTGGCTTCTCTGTCCTTTCTTACACCAGTGTCCCTTAGCAACTGTCTGTGTGAAAGTCATAAATTCAGAATAAATCAAATACAGCACAACTGCCCCCAAAGCAAACTAAGCCTCCCATTTATTTGTGCGCCAAGCGCTCTCCTGCAGCAAACAAGAGCAGTTCTTAAATCTTCACAACCCAGCCTGATGTTTTCCTTCAGAAAGCATGTGGGGAAAATGTAGGTCCTTATTTACACTGAAATTTTGTTTTTCCTTTGTCTTGTGGGCTGGCTTGACATTCATTCCGGCTCTGGCTTAAAGCACAGTATTGAGTACCCTGGCCTTGGGCTCTTTCCTTCCTTTCCTCTCAGCCCAGATATGTCCTCTGTCAGCTCCCAAGGTCAGTCTAGGTCAGCATATGCAGTTATATGTAGTTAAATGTAACTCCACTGTGAGGAACTGAGGCTGTGGAGAGGAGAAATTTGGGGTGAGATGACTGGAGAGGGCAAAAAGCCTCCTTGGGTTCTGGCCTTTTGACCTTCAAAAGACATTTTTTGCTATGTACAGCCCCTTCCTTCCTGAAACTTTGAGAAATCAATGCAAAAATAGTTGTGCAGTTGCTACAGTCCCTGAGATCCTTGGGCTTGGCCAACTTTGCCTTTTGGAACTCACTGGGTACTTCCACAGGGAACTCTGCTAGAAGCAGCTTACTTATTTAATCTTGAAAACTAGTTCAGGAGCTTTACAAAGCCACTAATGCCACCACATTCTCTAGCCCTTATTTTTTTAACAAATTACCATAATAAATATGAAGATTTTGATGAATAGAATGTCAATGGAGCATCTTAAAAAATAGCAAGAAATGAACCAACCTCCCCAACTACCCATGAAATCCCCACCTGAACATAATTGGCTCCAAGTACACATGAAAAGAATTCCAGTCCAGCCTCTGCAAACAATTAATAAATTATCAATGCAGAAGCAAGTAAGAGAAGCATGAGCAGAGAGCTAGCAGCTTCTTGTTTTAATGTTAGATCTTTTAGTGACTCCCACATTCTGACCCTGGCTTACTTGGCTTTGATATACTTCAATTGCCTTAGCAGAGGGTAAAGGCAAAATTAAGATGCTGTTTCTCCAATTATGAAGATCCTGGGTAAGAAACTGCAGTGACCCTGCTGTTAGGGTGGAAGGGTCACTACCTAAATTAAGATAGGATGAGTTAAATTTGCCTATGATATAATTGTATTGACTTTGGTGGAGTCATGTCAGGGGTAGTTTTGCCCCAGTATGAGTTGTTTCCTCTCACCTTTAATATACTAGAAAGGTCTGTTAGGGTTTAATCCAATTGATTACTGACARCACTGGTGAAAACAGCAGCACACGTGCATAGGATGGAAGACAGCTATTAACACAGAAAAATACCATCTTTCCCCAAAGAATCTGTCTGAGAACAAATGCTGAGGATTGCGAAGTACCTCTTATATTGGTTCTTCACATAATTTAGGATTAGTGTGTTCATTTGTGATTCTTTAGCCCATAAAAGCATAGGAAACAAGCTGGCTGCAGTTCTGAACAGTAAATAAAAGCAACTTTGCATGAATTTGCAGAAGGCTTTTAGATAATGAGAGAGAAAATAAAAGTTTGATTTGCTTAAAGAGGTGTCAGTCAGAAGACCTGTTTGCAGGACTGCAGTGAAGTAAAAGGACCTGTGCTGTCCAGCCCACCACCAAATTTGTCTCTGGAGGTTTCAAGAATGATTTCCAAAGTGTAAATATCATTAATATTATCATTTTGCTTATTCTGTTAAAATGTGCTTGTTCTAGTTATTTTCTTACTTGGAACTATCTTTATCTGCTTGCACAGGATGTTATGTCAGCTGTACCTAAACCAATTACTGCCACTGTTTGCTTTCAGGATTTGGTCTGGTTCTCTTGCACCATGTATGATGTGACTGATCATTTGTGTTTCTGCTCCTTGCTTGGACAATTTCCAGCTCACAGCATGTTGTACAGCCACAAGAACGCAAAGTTTAAGTAGTTGTATAAAAGGCATCTGACTGAATATTTGTATGAATTCCCCATTTTTATTTCCTCTGTGGGAATATTCTGGTAGCCAACAGGAACACAAATGCTGACAAATAGTAAGAGTTCAGATATTACCAAAGGGCTGTTGAGGGTCACAGCACTTTGTAATGTTTGCTCTGCTCACCCTGGTCCCCTCAAACTGTAGTGCTACTTGCAGCACACTTTAGACGGTGATTTATTTTCTAAATGTGGTCGTTTAAAACAGTTCTAATTGCTTAAGAAATCCACAAATTTGTTAAGCCTGYGATCCGCTTGAGCCTCCTTTGAAGCAGGCTAGCAACTTGTCCATAGCTATGAGGAAAGTCAATGCCATGCCAGGTCGGGGAAGGCATTTCACCCTGGTGTCACGGGCAATGCTCCGACTGTCAGGTTTAGAATTCACTGCTGTGACTTTTGGCAGTTTCAATTTAATTCATAGGCAATAATGAGGCTGCTCCAAGCCCATGCAGTAGGTCTTCCTGTGGCTCTGCTGCCTCTTTTAGACAGGCSGTAAAAATACACTTTGTAACATGACTGATGTCTTTTCAGTTACTATATTTAAGTCTAACAGACTTTTAAAAATACTGTCTTAGCCAGCAGGATTTAACTTCATTAGTTTTGAAACAGGAGAGAAATGTTTGCCACTGTGCTGTCTTTGATTATGCTCTGGGGATTTTGCTAGGGTTAAATTAACCACGGGGGAACTCTACTCTTGTTCTTTGAATGCTGGTAAAACATATTGAGAAATACAGGGAAAAAAATAATTATAAAAATGAAATGTAAGAACTATAAAGTTCTGCTTATGTATAATCCCTCATGCATAGTAAGTTCTGTATACTTGCACTATTTAATGTTAATTATACCATTTATTTTATACTTTGTTTTTGCTTTACGAAAAAAAAAAGTCATACCACAATGAATAGGATTTGACCATAAAGGGAGTTTCAGAAAACTACCATTCCACCAGACTCTGTTTAAATTCAGGAGGGAGATAATTTAGCCACTAAATGTCCTGCCTTATCTCCACCGTCACTGGAGAATTACTCTCCAGAATCGCTTTCATCCCCCAGCTGCTGACAATTTAGCAATGCTGCTCTCCTTTAATTAATCTCTTTGAATTTACATGGAGAAGGTCAGTGTCAATGACGGTAAAATGAGTTGAAATTTTTGTCCAGGAAATACATTTTGGAAGATGTTGTGTCATACAAATCAAAAGCATTTTTGGATAGTATTTTTGATGTTCTTCTTGGAAAATAGGAAATGAAAGATTGTTTTTAATTCTGTGTATCAACAAAGATTTCAGTAATTTAAATTCCAAAAAATCAAAATAAGCTGTTTTTGTTTTTTCATATATCTCCTGCTTTCATATATATCTCCTTTCAAAYTGAAAATAAATGATGAAGAGCAGAACAGAGTTAGCACATGTAGAAGTGAATAAATCTTCCCCTCTTCACAGAAGGGTGGGACAGCCTGTTTATATAATATTTTCTTCAGTTCAGCAATCTTAAAAACTTACCCTCCTTTTGTATTGAAAAACAAGAAGTTTAGGAAAATATGAAAATCCAAACACTTAAAATTAGTATTTTTGCATTGTTAAAACCCAGCCCAGAACCTCAAGTCAAAATTACTTTTTAAGCACTTTTAAAGAAATAAATATTTTTTCCAGAAAAAAACTCAAAATTAAAAAACAGTGATTTTTTTCCACTTTTTTTTCCTTCTTATAATGTAGGAATAAACTAGATCATAGAATCATAGAATGCCGAAGGTTGGAAGGGACCTCAGAGGTCATCGAGTCCAACCCCCCTGCTCACRCAGGGTCACCYAGAGCACGTGGCACAGGGCTGCATCCAAGTGGGTTTTAAAGATCTCCAAAGAAGGAGACTCCACAACCTCTCTGGGCAGATAATAATAATAAGATTTCTGTACAACACTAGTCTACAGATGCTGTATGAAGAGGAACTAGGTCATACGAAATAGTTGGAAAAAATCAAGGAAAAATGTATTTTTTCTCTAAATGTAGACAGAATTTTATATAACAAAGACATCTACGCAATCCCTATACCATTACCTTTATTTTTTTTGCCATGTCACAGAGACTACAGCACTACAGTCTTTGCAACCTTTCTCCTGCCTGATCTTATGTTGAGATTTTAAGGAAATAGTCCATGTATCTTCCACAAGATGCGTGTAGAAATTAAGACTTTAAAAAATTCATCAATGTGTACAATTTGTGCAAGGAACTGGTGCGTGCCTAGACCCTCAATGCAAGACAGATACAGACTCTAACCTGCAGAGCTGAAGCTGCTTCAGAGAGAAGAAAAAGAAATTGCTCACCAGACACTAACACCATATTCTCTGCAATTAGGGGAATTATATGCTTATAGCAATGCAGATAAAGGTCAGCCAGGTACAGAGACAAGATGAAGTATCATGAGCCAAAAGATTTCTGATATGTGCTGTTTACCCACGCATGCCTCCTTTATTTTTTTATTCCCACACATTTTCTTAGCTTGCATTCCATGCCTGTTTTGTACAGAGTTCATCCTGCACTTTTAACCACTGCTCATAGATTTTTTGACTGTGAAAAAAAGATGGTATTTCACCGTTTTCCAGACTACAGTGTATATGGAAGTTGTCTGCCCCTTTCTGTCGATGGAGTAATAGGAGATGTTTCTGGCAGTCTTCATCCACACCTAGACTCTTATTTCAGTGCAATATCCTTTCAACAGTGTGCAGGCTCAGAACTAGACTTGACAAAACTATGTGCTKAGGAAAGGTTAAACCACAATACCAAATGAGAAAAGAGCATGGCAGTGCGTTTTTCTCAAGCCTGACTTTGATGGTCGGGGATAGCTTATGACCTCACTGTCATTATTTCAACCTCACACAGTCTTGTAAGGTAGGATATGCATTATTGCTCCTATTTTCAAGATGGAAAAACAATTAGTACACTTAATTCAATCAAAAAAAAAAAAAAAAAAAAATATGTAGAATGTTTT
>NW_020455910.1:404614-423010 GCF_003342845.1 Nothoprocta perdicaria | reverse complement strand
AACACAAAATAAAATCGTTTGCCGTCTAAATCAAAAAAAAAAAAAAAAAAAAAAAAGGAATTACCACTTGAACTTTAAACCAGAAGTTGATTATTCCTGGCTTTACAATAAAGCTGTAATTGCAGCTTGAATAACACACCTTTCCCTATAGTACCCTCATGCAATGAATAAAAAATGTTTGGAAAAAAATAGTCCTTGGCCTCAAAAGCAGTGTTTTTTCAGAGAAAATCTGCAATAATAGTAATTCTAATATACTCTAGGTTCTGTTAGAAACCCAATTAAAAAGATAGGGAAAAATATCTTTCAGCAGGGCACATTCTGTAAAAGAAAGACATAATAGAAGGAAGGAAGCAGAATAGGGATAAACCACTGGAGAGAATGCAGATACATGTGTGAATTGGCATGTATTKTAAGCTAAAATGATCCCTGAGCTTGGGTGATATGTGCTACTTAGAAATACAGGTACTGGACTAGAGGGGTCAGTGTGGATGRGTAAGGGACACAGAGGGTCATCTCTGCTATGAAGGGGGTTGTAAGGAAGAAAACGGCCGGCACCAGGCAATCCTAGCGATATCGTGAGATGAAGTTAAGCCAGCATAGCACAAAAGAACAGGGGAAAAGGGGAAMTTTTCACAGGAAAATGCCTGCGAAAAGCATAACTGTGCTAAAACAGCATTTCAGTTTCAGAGGCTGGYGAGCGACACGGTCACGTAATGCGCATATTGCCCCCGCAGTGCTGCAGCGAGCGTCGCGCGCGGTGCTTCCCGAGCACCAGCGAGGCCGCAGCAGCCGGCACAGCGCTGCGCTCGCGACTCGTGCTTAACAAGTCGCGGGTGACTTTACTGTCAAGCTGCAAAGCGCTGCTTGCCAATGGAGGGAGGCCATGAGCGCTTCCACAGAGCCGATCAACGCGGCGCGATGCGGCTTTCTGGGAAAAGCGGAATCCTTTGAAGCCTTTCCAGCACAGCCCTTGGAGAGGCAGGCATATTTTCAGATGCATGATTCTAGGTTAAACAGCAATGTCCCCCACTTGTTTACAAAGCAGCTCGACAGCTGTTGCGAGCCGTGGGCCCTTGTTGGACGGGCGGGATGCGCTTGGATCTGTCACGCCGAGCGTGTCGGCGCCGCGCCGCGTCTGGGAGCTGCTGGCGGCGACACTCAAACTGCACCAGCTTTAGGGGTAGCAGGCGATTGGTTTCATTTCTGCTTTATCTTCTCTGTCGCTTTTAGCTCTAATGTTGGAGAAACRTTTTCAGTGGTGAAGGAAGCAAAATAAAACACAAAAATAAACCGCAGGAGCCAGGTGTTAGCGGGGAGCCACACTGATCAAAGAGAGGCAAGACCTGAAATATAACTGGGTGCAGAAATACAGTATGCTCAATGTGGAAATARATAAGTTTTATTTGGTAAAGAGTAAAGACTATTGTTCGTGCTGTGCTTTAGTATTCTGGATATTGGAAAGGGAGAACAACTCCCCAGCTGTGACTCCTCACCATGACTCCAGAAAGTGTGGTTGAAAATGGTCTGCAACCAGAATGCTGGTAAGTGAGGTCAGGATAGGCCCCTCTTGGGAGGTGAAGAACAGGGGCCAAAATGTCCTCCTGCCAGTGCATGTCCTTGGGTCTGCCCCATCGCTGGTGAATGGGGCAGCTGCAGCAGCTGATGGAAACCTGGGAAATCTCAGCCCGGCCTTGGTGGGATGGCAGGTGGCCTCCGTCAGGACTGCACTGAAGCACTTTGTGAGAACCCCCCAAATCRGCACCTCTGAGTCTCATGGGGCCATAAGGAAAGCATGCAGGGAGAAAAGAGCAAAACTGCAGTCTGGCCAGGAGAGCCAGGGCAGGATGGGTCCCTCCATCTCAACCACCTCCATCCAGCTTTTCACCTGGCAAGGARCCCCGCTGGTCACAAAGCATGTGGCCAATTGCTAAGTTTGACTGTGGGAGGCCACCCCATGGGAGAGCCCATGTCCGAGGAGACTCCACTGGGACACTGCTGCAAAAAGAGGGCCCAGTTGGAAGCTCTACTTCTCTGAGAAAGACTTTCTTGAGTACTTATCCCTATGGAGCATCCCAGCATAGGTGCTTACACTTAACACCTGCACAGCGTATTCCCAGGCTCTTCCCCCTCACAACATTTTTCTTCCAACCAAGGCAATTGAAAACAATGGAGACAATAAATCTCTGTGGGTGAGAGCCGCTAGCAGGGCCCAGCGTGGCCGCTTCATCAGCAAGGGTGACAGCAGAGCCCATCACCCCCCCGAGCCTACAAATCAAATGGGGCTGCCTCCTCACAGTCAGCTACAATATTGTTTCCTTTGCCCTCCGTACCAGCAAGTGGTCACAGCAAAAATTATTACTGATGGCATGTGACAGGCCTACATCACATTTTGACGTTAGCTTTTAGCTACAGCTTTTTTTTACCCTTTTCTTTCTTTCTTTCTTTTTTTTTTTTTTTATAGCTGTCAGCGTGTTCAGTCAAATACCTGCCTGTCATCACCGTCGGGCAGATCTCAATGCATCTGCATTATGGAAGGGGACCACAGCTCCTTCCCAGCACTTTATTATAGTCCCCGTATAGCTTTTCATCACAAATTCCTTACGCGTAGCTGTCCCTGCTCTGCCGCAGAAATCTTCCAAGTTGGCAGCTCCAGTGTCTGCTGCCATTAATCTTCTCTGTGCTGCAAAGAACGAGGCATGGGATGATTTATTGCAATTACCTGTTCTAATTCAGCGGCACTCAGGTGAGTTTGGTTGAATCGCAGTTGCTGGTAGGAATTTTGTCCCTGAGCAGCCTGAGTGTATAATACGCCTCCGTACACCTGAATTCGCTTTTCTTCTCAAACATTACTCAGTTAATCGGGGGGGAAATATGCATTATAATCACTTTTTAAAGTAGTAGTAAGGCAGTGCCAGTGCTGATAAGTGAAGGGTTAACCACTCTGATATCATGTCGAAATTAAAAGCTGTAATCAAACGTCTTTGCTATTTGTGCAAAAGCAGCATTTTCCCAGGAAAGCTGTAAACTGAACATCTTTTACCTGACATTTCCCAGGCTGGAGAAGTTCTCATTTTTATTTTAGTTGTCATTCTCAGGTTTTCCCCTGACTTTCTGTTCTTTGAARTGGCAGGGACCTGGGGTGATGTGCAGTAAGTGAAGGTTGTGCCAAGCTGCGATCAGCGTTGATGCCTTGAGCCAATTACGGAGCCATGTTAATGGGCTCTGAGGGAATTCTGCTAAGCTTCCCACTCCAAAACGGACCATGTCCACAACACAGGGCCACGCTGAGCATGAAAGATCTGGGAAAATTAGAGCAGATCACCAAGCTGCAGTTTTTGAGGAGCTTACCTCCTGGCTGCGATGAAAGGGAAGTGTGTTTTATAATAGGAGGACACATAAGTGATTTTTCTTCCTGTAAAGATTCATACAAGGTGTTGTACGTGCAAGCAGGTTTGTGTGGCAGCATCTCAACAGATTATACACACTAGGTATTAAGCTATTCTACATTTCTTTTGCTCTACTGCTGTTTTTCTTATTTAGTATCAGAGACAAATAGTGAAGGTCAGGTGAATCCTGAAGTGCAACGTGGGGACTAAGGTTGCACATAGCGGGACAATGTTAATTTAGGAAGGGGTACCTGTCAACAGTAGGTGGATGCACGCACTAGTTCACACGAATCCTGCAAGGAGAAGCCGTATCTGGGACCAGCTTCAATCACTTGGCAGAYGAGGATGGTTTTGAGCACAGGGATGCTGCCAGGTGGCTGGGAAGRGACTGGGAGCCGCGGCTGCTGCTGCTGGGCTGGCAGCCAGCAGGAGAGCACTGATACATTCGCCTGGCGCAGGGCACATGGGCACTGTGGTGGCCGGCACGCAGCTCTCCCAGGCGGGTCTGCACTGGAACATCTACTACATCTACATGACAACTTGATGGTGGGTCTCCACATGGACCCACATATTTGGGAATCAGGAATGGCTTCTTTTTGCTTAGCTTGAACAGTTTCCAAAGCAGCCCAAGTTAAGCTGGGAAAATGAACTCATTCTGGGAGGCAAATTTGCAAGGGACTTATAGGCATATAAAAATAGCATCTTATCTTGCACAGTTATAAACTCCCACACAGAKAAGCCCTGAGGCAAGAGGAAAGAAGGAAGGGCGGGCTTTTCATGATAGCCCTGGCGTCAGCTGCAGTCACGTGCGTGCGAGCGGGCAGCTGGAGCCGACATATGCTGCGAGCCCGTGCCATATGTAAACAGGGCCCCGCCACAAGAGCCTGAGCACAGAGAGCCCAGCCAAGGCATTGTCCACTGGGGCTCCCTTTGGCCATGGAGCCTGCTGGTGAACGCTGTGTGTGACCATGCTGTGACACTGTGCAGCAAACCTGTTGACTCCCTCCTGTAACGTGCAGCTTTGAGTTTCCTCCTGGGTACCSCTGGAGCAGCTTGGTCCTGGTGCAGCTTGTGTGGAGAAGGGCAGCATAGGACACAGAGGAGTGTTTTTTCGGTTATGTTTTGGCCTGGTGGCTAATTCCCGGGTGAAGACCACATCTGCCTTCTTGGCTGTAGGACAGAGGGCTTCCAGAGTCCACTGGCCACTCCTAGTATTTCAACAGGCTCAAAATAGGTGGGCACCTGTTCTCTCAGAAGCGATTTTACTTGTTAAACCTTTGATTCATTTAGCTGTCCAGGGTCGGCTTCAGCCCAGAGCCTTGTCAAAATACAGTGCCACGCTGGGGCTTGTTTACAAGATAAACCAGTAGCTGCTTTCCCTTTCATCCCCTGCCCCTGCTTCGAACTTGAAATGGGAATTATCTGTGCGTGTCAGAATCCAGAAGAATCAAAGCCTCCTTGCAGATACCCTTGGGCCCATCTTTCTGCTACCTTGCAAACATCTTTCTATTTTCAGGGACAGCAAACCTGCACCTAATCTTCTAGAGGCAAGCATTGCTCCTGGGGAGACAAACGACACCAGAAGCATGTTGCTGAGGGAAGGAACCAATTTTCTTGTGCATGTGCCCACCTTTGCTTATCAGGCTACCACAATATTTAGAGCGTTTGAAATCTAGCTTGGATTTCTTCACTCTTCAGGTTCTACACATAGTTTTTCAGAAGTGGTCTTATTTGCTTTCAAAGCAGCCGCATGAAAATGCTCCCCCTTCGGTTTTTACGCATCTGCTTTTTGAATGTAAGAGCAGAGGCCTTGCTGATTTTTTTTCCTCTGAACTGGTGTTTAGTGACTGCATTAAAAGGCCACACACAAGCTCCTCTCTTATTTGCATATCAATGCTTCGCCTATTAGAAGGCAMTGGAGTGAGGGTCTCGCAGTACATACCCTCTCCCAGCATGACGCACAGACTTTCCATGACATCCTTTCTTCAGCTTTCATGTCACAGAATATTATACTGTGATGCCTGGAAGCCAGGATAAACTGGGGCCGTTAAATGTTCAGATGTATGCTCAATCTGTGAAGCTTGCAGCTGCTCCACTCTTTTGATAATGCTAGTAAGCAAAATTAGTAAATAAAATAAATGCTCAAGGTTCATTTGCTGCACACCCCGATACATGAACGAGAATAGAATCGAGGACATCAAAGAAAAATAAAAACCAGGCTAGTAATGACATGTTCCCCTCAGGCCTCTTCCTTAACCTAAATGTTGCATTAAAGGGATAAATGTGTAAACTGAATTACTATASTCAGTTAAAAGGCAGAAATGAGATCTGAGATCATAGACATAGTAAGATCAGTATTATCTCCTTAAGATGAAAAAATATATATTTTGCTGAGAATATGTGACATAGCGAACACATTCATGAACTTTATTTATTCTGTGCCTCACACAGTGAAATCCTGCAGATTTTTTTGTGGAGGCTGGAGCAGGGGACTGCCCTCCATCCCTGCTCCCACTTGCATGGCAAGGGGACACCAGGCATGAGCTGCCACATGGGACCAATGCAGAACCTGCCACGAGTACCTGTGCTCAAACACATGGAAAGCTCCCCAGAGAGGGAGGTTCCAAAGAAATATGAAGGATGAGGAGGAAGACAAAGCCAGGTGATAACCTCAGGGCTGCTCTGCAATACATGGCACYACATATATAGCTGGGTGAGGAATATAAAGGTGAGGACACCAGAAGAGGATAGTGAGAGGGTGTCATGGACAGCAGAGGTGGTTTTTACCTTTAGCGTTTAGAGTAAGAATGTCACAGAAGAGCTAGGTACTTGCCACCAAGTTAAGGCACAGCTATGCTAAGGGCTGCCCAGCCCTCACATACAGGACTGTCCATCTGCCGAGGACTTCTTAGACTGAGCACACAAATTGCTTGGATCTGGGAGAAGAGAGAKAATTTTTTGTGAGAATTGATCTAGAAAACAAATCAAAAACAGAACAAAATAAAACAAAACAAAAAAAAGAATTTTGTCTCTCTTTTTTCTTCTAAGATAGTAAGGTGTGAGAGGTGGTATGTTCCAAGGTGCAGCAGTGGTGCAGCTTTTTTAGAGAAGATTGGAAAAAGCAGCACTGAAATTAAAGATAAATGAAACGCTAGAAGTGCACACTGATCAGCTGGTAGCTGAAGGCTGCAGTTGTAGTCAGTGCTGCTTAAGGTATGGTATGGCTCATGAACCTATGAAACATTCACCTCCACTGAAACCCAGGCATTTCTTGGTTATAAATTAAAAAAAAAAATCCTTAAGTGGAATGTCAATAATAGAATAGTGGATTGCCTTGGGAACAATGATCAGATAAGCTGGAGTCTTACAAAAATAAAATGATGCACTAATATGAAAATAGGACAGAGCAACAAACATTTAGGAACATCTTTTCTCTAAAATCAGACTGATGGATTGTGTGAAATGATTGTATCCAGAAATTTCATAAATACAGAGAAAATTAAGCGAGAGAGCACAGTGTTACTGCAACGCTGGGGTTGAAGACTGTTCTAAAAAAATAAAAAAAGCTTTAGAAATTTAAAGTTAATTCATAAAATTTCTCTCATCTACAGCACATATTCTTTTCTCTCCCTCCAGTGCTTGAATGTACCACTCACAGTGTTAACACTAACTCCTAATCTGATTTTATGTGTGCTTAACTTTGCACTCTATGAGTTCTCATTAAAACTCAAAATGTATAAATTTAAACACATGCTTAGCTCTTTACAGAATTAGGGTTGCATGTTGTGAAACACATAAGATATATAATACAGCTGCATTAAAATTACAACATAATTCTTTTCTAGATTTTCCTGGTCACTTGTTATTTTAATATAGCTTTAAAGGCAGGTAGTGTTAAAGATTGCAGCCTGCAGTCTTAGTTGTAATTCTGTAACAGAACACATAAARCCTTAAAAAAATAAATGCAATCTATTTTTTATTTGGAGTTTATGCAGGAGTAATTTACCATTGTATTAAAGAGTAATTTACAAGTACATTAAATGTATTGGAGATTTTGTTCCAAATTTTCCTAAATCTTGTTCTGCAGAATTTTCATAAACAGTTCACTATATATGCTAGTGGTCCAAAATATAAGACATTTCTTAGCCTTTCCTGGACAAGTAAGTCACAGTTTGCAGCAGATTTTTTTTTAAGTTGCAAAGATTCATGTAAATTTCCCAATTTTAGTGCACTTTCCTGCCAGTGAACTCATTTTTTACTCTGCTGGTGGAAACAGAAGCATGGAAATATGAATAATCCTCAAGCAAAAGGAACTACAGTGACTAGGGTATTTGGCCAGCTCTGAAGGAGAGGAAGAATTTCCAGCCTGGCTCCAGACAGGTCCCTCAGACAGGGACACTGTGACTACAGATGTTTTGTAGTAGGCCATAGGGAATTTCTTAATGATCTAAGTGTGGGGAAAGTTTCTTCTACATAACCATCTAAGACCCATTGCCTTGCAACTGCAGCCTGGGAATTTCCCTCTTCCTTGAGTTTTTGTATGAACTGAAGGTAACACAGGAACTTCCACTTTCTGTGTAAGCAAACAACCCCTTTTCTATCAGCCTCCGAAGCTCCTGTCCTCAGTGACAAGAATCTTGCTGATCACCATCTCCTATGATGTTCCTCCTTGTCCCCACCAGAGAGTATTGGTAGACTGAACTACAGAGAGCAGCTTCTCTTGGTACATTTAGTTTTRACTGAGCCATAGGGTCCTTAACAGAAGAGGAGCATAAAACACCCTCTTGTTACTTGCTTTGATTCACTTGTCTCWTTTAATGCTTTTGTATTTAACCTCAAAGTTGGGCACATCCTTCTGAACAACTGCAGTGAAGATTTCAGTATAGCAACTACATTTTTGTCTGCAGCAATAACAGATTTTACCTTATATATTTTACAACACACACTAACAGCTGTTTACAAAATAGTGGTGAAGGAATGCAGTCCRGTGGGTATTACGACTATTCATTTATCCAGAGGGATTACACTGTAGAGAAYGGCATTTAGGCTTCAATTTAGTATGCATCCAGCCGAATTATGCGATTAGCTGATATGCAATAAACCAGAACAGCAACACATGCAGTCAAATGGTGCCAGATAAAAAACATATGATTCTTATACAGGCTCTTATAATGCTGTACCATTTAAAGTATTTATATGCAGTTTGGCTGTCTTACTCTATAGCTATGCTTCTGGTGCACTCCATGTGTATATAGGTCTATGCCTGTATGTAAAGAGCTGTACCTATTTCACAGCCTTTTACCTCCCATTAAATAGTCTTTGTTTCTGATATTTTAACTATGCCAGACTTCAGTTGCTGGTGCAGAATAGTGTTGGTCACTTAAGAAGGGATATAAATGTTAAAATAAAAGCTTTTGTTAGAAA
Source organism: Nothoprocta perdicaria (assembly GCF_003342845.1). Taxonomy (NCBI): domain Eukaryota; kingdom Metazoa; phylum Chordata; class Aves; order Tinamiformes; family Tinamidae; genus Nothoprocta; species Nothoprocta perdicaria. The sequence goes on along the minus strand of NW_020455910.1, from coordinate 414,200 downwards.
AGCTTCAAAGAAAATGTGTCATCCAGTAGGAACAGTTAGGGAATCTCAGGAACAAAGACAGAGATTCTTGGTTGGTTCTAGAGCTTCCTACAGATCTGCCCTCAAAATGTGGAGCGTTTCCACGGTTAGAGTTTGGAAGCTCGTAGGGAGCCACTTTGAGCACTGATGGGACTGACCATGCTCCAGTTCAGCCAAGCTTGAGTGGCTTTTTCCCCAAAAAAATCACCCGGCCGACTGCCAGCCTCTTCCTCCTGCTGCCCCTGTAACATAGTGGGGTGGAAAGCAGGGAAAACAGAGATGGTTTTGTTCCATTCCTGGGGAATCGAGCAGACCTGGCAGGGAGCCAGGTGAGAAGGTTGTCGTGACGCAGGTGTTCCCAACTGGGAATTTCAGGTTTGCACAGTTGTGGGAGCGAGCGCAGCCTCTGCTGCAAGGCTGTGAGCAAGCCGAAATCCTGGAGTCGGCAGCGGTGTCCTGCAGACCAGCCGTGGATGGGCACCACGCTTCGGTGTGCAAAGCCTCTGAACCCCGATAAAACGAGGCCTTGGTCATGGCAAACCGGGCAGCCGAGACGGAGGGACACTGCACAGCTCACCCTCCTGCCCGTGCACAGCACTGACATCCCGCTCTGTGCTTCTGCATCCAGGAGATGATACTGCATTATTACCTTCCTAAGTCCATCACTTTGATACAGAAGTGCACAGTGCCCTGGAAAAACTCGTAAGGAAACAAGCTTTTTCTTGCTCCACTAGAAACAAAGGATTTACCTTGTTAAATAAGGAAAAAAAAAAAGGTTAATAAATACAAAAAAAATAAGGTTAATCCCTATGCGCTGTGTGTACTGCGAGGGGCAGCAGTCTTACTGGAAATAGTATGCACAGGGATAATTAAAGCTACCCTGCTACCGATGCCAAATGAACCAAAACATGACTGCAGACAATTCTTGTGAAAGGTGTTATAGGAAAGCTTCTGAAGGCCTTGGCATCATGAACGAGGCTCAAACTATGCAGACAAATATATAGACAAATAGACTTATGTAACAAAATGCAGTTGAATTAAAAAGGAATCAGAAATACTTAAAAACAATAATTAAAAACATGAAAAAACAAATAAGGCATTTTTAGGTATTGTAATGATAAAAAAAATTGAGAGATTTTTGAATGGCTTTTTTTAAGTTCCTTCCTTTTTTATGGATGAAACAAATAAGCAGGGCTCCTTATTCTCTTTCTGAAATCCTTAAAAAATGCAGAGTTTATATGAAAAAAAAAAGAAACATTTTGCCAGCTTATTTTTTAGTTTGCAATATGAATTTGCATCCAGCTCTCAGATCAGTGGGATGTCAGTAGTCCATTCTGTATATGCATATGCATGCTTTTATTTATGCTTTCTATGGTTTTGCTGACTGCAAATTTTGCAATGGATATTTTAAAATATTTTCACATATTTTCCTTACATAAACATGCAGAAAACAAGAGTGAGAGAACGAATGCCCACGAAATGCACATTATTATAAAACTGCGTTTCCAAGTGCATTTATCTGAATTCAAGCTGTGACTGAATGCTGTAGCTGTATCAACACTGTATCAGTGGAAAATACAGGAGGGAAATGTATGAAATGAGACATAACCTACTAAGGTCACTTCAGGGGCTATCACTGAGTGGAAAATGAATGCTAATATTTTCAGATTTAACATGGGTAAGCCAGTCAGAATCAATAGTTTGGGGCTGAATTCTGAAATGCCYGCGGTGGAAGTAATGCAACGTGGACGGTCAGTGAGATGGAATTATTAAAAGATAGGGTGGAGCCAAGCCTAGCCATATGGTGAATGCCATAACCGGGGCAGACCTGTCATGGCCAAGCAAGCTGGGAAAGCAGGCGAAAAGAAATTGTCCTGAAAGAACAACATGCATCCCGCCATGAAGAAATGAGGGCAGAGGGCTGTGGGCAACGCGCTGGCCAGTGACTGACACTTGCACTGATGAAAGACAACATTGGAAGTTGAGCCCCGGCAAGGCAAAGTTGATTAGGGGAGATGGGACCCTTCACCGTGCCTTGAAAAATCATCACAGCTCAAAACACTCACTTCCAATACGCCTAATAAAACACTCGGTCATTCATGCAAGCTAGATGAGTAACATATCTATCAGCAAAATAGCTGCATAACTGGCTACAGCAGACACAGCAGTTCATAACGTGCAAAAACCAAAGTCCTTTCTGCCTGCAAAAGCTGTGAGGGTTTCTCTCCATCCATCAGTATGACACAACTCTGAGGCTTAAGATGGAATTTATTCTTTTTTTTTTTTTTTCAATTATACCTTTTGATGAAGGATGTAAACATTAAAAATGAATAAACATGTTTATCAGCATTTTTGTAAGCATTATAGTTAATACATTTTTTATCTGAACTATCTAATAAGCTATCAAAATTAGGGCTTAGTCCTCCACTGCTTTATTAATCAAAAGACTGTGATGAGACAACTAACATGAATAAAATTGACTTGGATGCTTTCAGAAATGAGCTCTCATGCAGCAAAAAATTGCCCAGCATTCAACCAGTCTCAGTTCTCCCCAGTTCATACTGGGAACTCTCTGGATTGCTTGAAACCCTGGGAGCTTCAGCTTCAGCTCCTTGTGTCCACATGGTCCAGACCATGCTAATGTGGTCTGACTTGGCTGGCACTGKTCCCCTGATCTCTGCACCAGCCTGTGGTGTGGTAAGGCTGTGGTATCATCTTCCTTATTTGCTTCTTTTTGCCACTAACTTGTGTTGTGTGCGGTTCTGAAATTCTAAATTCATTCTTTCGGAATTAACCTGCTATTTCGATGATAGCCCACAAAGCCAAGCCTCTCTGGACTAGAAGTCCACTTGGCATAGGGCGAAACGATATGTTTGATACAGATCAGACAAATACATCTCTGAGCTCTTAGTCTGTGGAAATGAATACAAAAAAAAAAAAAAAAAAAAAAAAAAAACCTAAAGAAAAGATAGAGTAAGTCCAGCGAGACAGAGAGACAGACTACAGGATAAGGCAGGGTGGAGAAAGATCTTGCACCTCTCTCTTCTTGACGTGGGAGGACTTAGAGAGTCTCAGAAGGATGAACATGCCCTATACATATGTATTTTCCAGCACTCATGTAGCAATAATGTAAATCTATTACATGTCACTGCAGAAATTATTTTTCAGTCTAGTTTCTTCTAGTTTCTTTTTTGACACGGTACAGATTAAGTTGACATGTCTGTACTAGTCAATTAAATGTACTTRGGACCATTCTTTGGTATTTGAGTAAACTGCCTGGAAATAGGCCACACACGTATCTCTGAACTCTCCTATCTTCTGGAGAGGGTGACCATATCCAAGCAGTGAAGCAGAAATTGTCCCAGGGCTATGCTAATTCCTGAACCGTGCGCAGGTCTTGTTTGGGAGAGCACTGCCCTGGCCAAAAATCTGCTGGGGACAACTTAACTGTACAGATGATGGAGCTCCATGCCTGGAATTACTCCCTGGCATTATTTAATTTCGTGGCATGTATGTAACTAATTTGACCTGACATCAGACTTTGAATAAATTCCATTTTTTTTTAAATGAAAACTTAGAAGGAATTGTACACTGTTTAATTCATTCTTTCTTTTTCTTTTCTTTTTTTTTTAGTTCAGTTTCTTTGTGCTTTATTTTCTATTCTGTCCACATTAACTTATGTAAGTTTTTTTGAAAATGTTAACATTTCATAATGTTCTTTTGCTATATTGGGGAGATTTTTCATYCATTTTTTATTGTCTGACTTCTTACAAGCTATAAGACTTTACAAAGTTCTGTTTTAAAAATAATTTTGTCTTAGTTTTTTATACAGATAAGAAAGTATAAAATGAGATTACATCTCTCTCAACTTTAATTATTCCAGGAATAATCCATCCACTACAGCTCAACATCCGTGAGCCTCAAGAGCAGATTGTCATACCTCAGACAAGCATAGCAAAGTGAAGGAATTTTCTAAGAAGGCAGATATAATTTCATGGCAGTGCATACATAGTTATCCTATGAGCACTGAGGAATTGTGGCGCTCCACTTCTCATTATGTATGCCCACAAGAGAAATATTAAACTCGACTTCTCTTTGACTGTTGCCTTCTTTCTCGCCTCCTCTTGTACATACTTATAAAATAAAGATCAAACTTCCTAGAATCTTTTTTATCTGCTTTGAAGTCAAAGGAAAAACTTTTTTGGAAATTCTATTTTCATCTCTGTGAATTTATTCTCTAATGCTTCTAACTTGTCAAATATGGATTGTGCCGTTGAAGGAGCAGCTAAGGAAAAAAGCCCATATTTGAATCTGCATGAGCAGACAATTGTGCTGACCAGTATATGAATGCCCTCAAAGATGTGAAGCTGCATGTACGATGCCTTAGTAAATGCCTTTTGCACCAGTTCTGAGACACGTTCTCTAGCTTTTGCAGAGGGAGGAAATTTTGTCTCTTCTTGCCTAGCAAATTACTGATGTAAAGTGTGCAAAATAAGCAAATCCTATAGCTTTGAACATCTTGTTTGGTATTCTTACCTGTCCTTTCCTCATTCCCCGCCCCCCCTTTTTTTTTTTCCATAACTCACTTTTTGTCTAAAAAATTATAAAGGAAGGATATTTGGAAGGATTTTGGAAGTATAACATAATATCCAGTTCAGAGATACTGTCCAAGGAAGAGGAAATAGAGAAAAGTGTCCTTACACCTCATAGGATTTTTTTTCTTCCACAAAACTAATTTTATTTGGCTGTGCAAATGAAACCAAGTCACTGAATTACGAATGCCAAACTTACTAGGAAGGGTGATGCTTTTGTTTCTTGTTGATAGCAATAATTTATGCATTTCAGGGCATTAGTGCACTGGAAATCCTCTTTCACAGACCCATAAGTCTGTTAAAATAGGTCGTGGGGAGCTCCTGTACTAATGAGCTCTACCCTGGTGATGCTTTATCTCCTGAACATATTTTTTTTGCTTASAAATGAAGACGATGATACACTTCATGTGTTTTTTTTTCTCTATGAGTTGATTAATTAATACTAATTACCTAATATTAGGGAGTAGATGCATGCATGCTGTACCTGCCCTGTGACATGCTGAGGGAGCTAATGTATTGAGCTGAGCTTCTGCCCCAGCCCCTGCCTGGGCAGTGTCAGTAGAAGGGCTGTCTGGGCCCTAACCCGTGCCCTGCCTGAGCACGCGTGGTTCCTGCCTTTCTCTTCAGGCTCCATAGGGTATTTTGGGTCTTAGCTGAGCAAATCCCAAATGCCTGACTCTGCCTGGATGGCTTAGAGAAGCACAGGCGAGATGCTGCCCTTGGGAGCAGGTAAGATCTCTCACCATGAAATGGGCTGGGTGGGGACAGTCCTTGGGCAACACCTTGGTGAATCCAGGAGAAGTCTCCAATTAGTAGCTGCATGTACTTCACTTTCTATATTTTTTCCCCTATGAAATCAACCTTTCCTGCATATTTTCCAAAGCACTTGATCCTCAGGCATCCTCTACAGCATCATACTCCTCAGCTTGCCCCTGGACACACCATTGGGCTGAGCAAACCACACCATCCTCCTTGCTAGCTCTTGGCATTCCAGCTGGCCCCTTTGAGAGAAACACAAGGTATGGACAACCAAATCTTTCTATTATTTCATTTGCAGAATGAGAGAGACCTCAGGGAAACCAAATCTTCTACCACATGCATTTGCCAAAGAACATTCTCTTTTGTGATTGATGGCCAGAAGAAGGATATTCAGYTTTTCAAAGATAGATGACATGCTGTTTAAAATCTGCTTGGGTCTGAAATGGATGCAGTTTGATCTGGCACAGCCTTTAATCGAAGCACTGTTGTAGAAGCTGCATGTATATTATGGTTGTAAAAAAATCCAGGATACAAATGTAGATATTTCTACTCTGCAAATGTACATATCTAATGACAGATGTGTACAAGCACACACATTCTGTTTAGAACTCATCAAAACACTGATAATGGTAGGCTTTACATCTCTTAAGTGACAGGTCTTATGAGGCAAAATATCTAACTCAGGAATCTAAAATGGCATTGTACAACTATGTTTTTAACAGAAAAAAAAAAAAAACAAGCCTGCAGCAATGAAGTGCTTAGTGCAAGATTTCAATTCTCAGCCTTAGAGCTATTACATTTCGATTTGATGCAGCAGAAGATTTTGCTGATCTGAAACTAGTGAATGGCAAGAAAGAAATATCTTGCCTTTTTTTCTGTGTTTTTTTTTTTTTTCCCTCTTGGAAGCAGGTGGTTATTGTTTTAAATTATTAGGGATCTCAGAYTGGCCACCGTCCAACATATGTCACAGAGCTTAGGTCCTCAGCTCCGGAGCAGAAAGCCCACACCCAAATATTTGATCAGTCTATATTCTTCCAGCCTTGCTGACAAAGAGGCTCAGAGATGAGCTGCAGGTTACAACTAGCTTTGAAAATCAAAGAAGTCTTTTTTTTTTTTTTTTTTTTTCCTTTCCTGGAAGAATTAAAAGAATTCAATCAGAATGGTCCAATGTGTCTGTGGCAAACAGAAAAAAGTACTCCAGGATGCAAATTAAGAATAAAACAAATGAGGAGGGGGACGACCCACAGCAGTGCATTGCTACTGCTGCCTCTTGAACAGTTTTACTCGTGTGTGTCTGTGGGAGCCTTGCACCTTGTATGTCACTGTTTATCAGAGAGCCATTGATAAGGAGGGAGATTAGAGAGGAGGAAGCAAGGAAAAGAAATCAAGGGAGGAGGGGAAATCCCCCGCATCTGTGAGGCTGAGGGATATTGCCTTTTAGGGCTCACCCACGGTTATCTTTAATTTTCAAGGTACTCAAAGAGAATGGTTATGAGCATCAGAGTGAAAATATAAAGAGTTTATGATTCCAGAGGAACCTGTGGGGGTCCCCGGGGCTGTCCTGGACCACAGAGCCACCTCTCACCCCTGGCTGCCCCCCACCCTTTCCGGCAGCCTCCCGGGGCAGATTTCCAAGAGGTCCCAAAGCACATGCGCAAATTGTGCCTTGCACAGAGCTCCTTCCCGGCAAAGCAGGAGAGCGGCACGGAAAAGAGCAGCACGGAATGTGTGTACAAAAATGTAAATTTGTGCGTTTTTCTGTCTGATAGAGCCTGTAGTCCATTTGTGATGACTTTTCCTAGCCTTTTCGATTGCTGCAGAGCCACGGGCTGCGGTGTGTGGAGCGCTGAGCTGTTGGAGCAGTCCTCATTAAAGAACACCTGCCAGGGTTATTCCTCCTTCAGGGCAACTTCCATCCATTAAGGGCCCGGTTGGTAGGAAAACGTGAAATGAGAAATTTCAACAGGAGTGGATTGTTTGGAGGTGATTTGGGTTTGTGCTAGTTCAGCTGATGAGGTCAGCTAAGTATGCAGCACTTTATTGCTGCTTACCTTGGAATGGGGAAAGCCTTTTCTTTCCCAACTGTGCGTTTCAGACTCGTGCTCCAAGAGTTACAAAGAAGGTTTTGGTGACTTTTTTAGCTTGATAGGAGAAATGAATCCAATTGCAAAGCTGATTTTCAGKTTTTGATACTTGCTTATTTTACCTACAAGCTTTTCACGTGTATTCACTTGTTTGCACAAAATCGATTTGCTTCTGTGTGCTAAATAACCCTCYATTGAATAGCTAATAGGCTCGCTTACTGCAGTAGCTATATGAGACCAGGGCACTCTTTATCTGGTGTTGCTTGCCAAATATAGTGGTATTCAACCACTATAGAGAAGAGAAAAAGYGAGAAAAAGTGCAAGAACGGACCTGGAGTTCTGAATATGCAGATAAATACACCTGCAAGCTTGGTGGGCACCATAATGAAAACCACATAGAAATGTATATTCTCTTTATATTTTGTAATGTCAGCTTGCTGCCACTGACCTGACTTGCTGGCTGATCATGGACAGCTTAACATAATGGCAATGTTGACCCAAGATGCCTCCTATACAGCACAGGAGCAAAAGAGAAGCAGCCTTCCCATTGACTTTCCTTAATACTGTGCATCACCAGAAACACAGGTTGCTGTGAGATATTCATTTGTGTTGCTGACTTTCTTGATCTCTGATGCTATGATGCTATGTAAAATATTTTAAAGAAAAAAATAGTAATCTTATGTTGGAACAATCTGTTCCACAATGTCTGTTGTCACTGTTTAGTGCAAGCAAAACCATGAAACCAACCTGTCCTTGCCATGATGGCAATTTCTTCAGCGACATTTACRATCTTGTTGAAAGTATAACAACAATTTTATTCATTGTTTGGGGCTTTTTACTCAATGCCTAATGAAAATGCTATGAAAATTAGAAAGTGTGCATTAAACAGCTCTTTTGTAGTGTAAATAGGACAACTATTTAAATTATGCACATGCTAGAATTATATTACACACATATACATTATACACAACCTAGATAGGTCTTACCAATCTAAGCTGTATTTTAATTAGAAGGGTGGTAAGAAGTCTCTAAAACCAGCCAAGACAGTATTTGGGTTTTAACTGAGAAATTCTAGGGTTTTATGAATTCATGACAGACCCTTAGGGATACATTTTCAAAGCAGCTCACACAATTTTAGGCATGCAAATCCCATTAAAATCAGTGGGAGACATGTGGCTAAAAACCCACGCAATACTTGGGAAGCAACATGGCCCTTAATGTTATCTAGACAGTGTTTGGGTCTGCGAATTTTCTTGCTTTCAATTTTTACAACTGAATTCAAAAGCAAAGAAAATTTGCCACAGGGATATAAGAATTTTAGCACAATTCAGCCTCTTATACTTCCAGAGGAGTCGTTCTGATCTATCGGCTACACAATTACATGATAAAGATACAGTTTTGTTCCCTCCTTTACGGGCTTAATGTGTACCCAGCTATTCTGACTTGTCATTATCTAATTTGACTCTGCAACTAGGTAGCTAACTGACTTTGAAAAGACGTATATTATAGTTCTCAGCCGAATATAATTTCTCTTAATAAAGCCTTTGAGCCGAGCAGACCATAAAGTTCCTTTCGGTGCAATGACTGCAACGGGCTCCAGCACTGGGATGCCTAGAGAGATGCTCTGCAGCCTGCTGGGCTTTGCAGAAAGAGCCAAAGGCGCTGGGGAAATCACAGCTCCGCATGCTGGCACACGCGGCTGCTGGGCACGCGGGCAGGGACCGGGAGACCGGCACAGCTTGCTTTGGGGTGAGAGTGGGAGCTGTAGTCCCAGTCGGGACTTTCACATATGGGCAGAAGCTTTAGTTCCACTTGGAACTTTCACATATGGGTGGAGAGGTGGAAGTTGAGCCCTGAGCAMAAACACCCACAAATGGAATTATTTGGTGGGACCAAGGGCTTTGGAGGTTAATGCAGAGCCCCTTCCCTCTGCTTTGCACGTCTGCTCCAGGGCCAGACGCGGGACGGAAACGCTCCTTTGCTGTGTTTGCTCCAAGAGGCCGGTCTCGAGGGTTTTCCCCCGCCGCCGCTGCTGATCCGGGCGCGGGAGCCGCTTCCCGGCGCTGCGCGGGCAGCGCTGGGCGCCAGGGGGCGCCGCAGGACGGCGCTGCGGGAGCGGCGCGGGGCGCGGCG
>NW_020455910.1:353324-404334 GCF_003342845.1 Nothoprocta perdicaria | reverse complement strand
TCCCTATATTAAGACTTGAGAAGGAAATAATAATAATAACAATAACAATAACAATAAGAATAATAACAATAATAATAATAATAATAATAATAATAATAATAATAATAGATATAAAAGATATTTAAAAATTAAAATTGTGCCCTAATGTGATTTACTGTGCAGTCGTAGGGAAATGTCTCTGAAACTGAGGGACATTAAACCACATTGCTTTATCTTTCAGTTTTTCTTAATTCTGATCAGGATGAAATGTTTCCCCAAGTTATGCGTCAACACTACTATATTGAATTTAAACTTTTTGTTTATTTGTTTGTGTGTGGGTTTCTTTTTTCTTTTTCTTTTTCTTTTTCTTTTTCTTTTTCTTTTTCTTTTTCTTTTTCTTTTTCTTTTTCTTTTTCTTTTTCTTTTTCTTTTTCTTTTTNTTTTTCTTTTTCTTTTTCTTTTTCTTTTTCTTTTTCTTTTTCTTTTTCTTTTTCTTTTTCTTTTTCTTTTTCTTTTTCTTTTTCTTTTTCTTTTTCTTGCTAGTTTTAGCTTACTAAATTATCCAAGGGAAAAACATAAATAAGGTAAGGGCTTTTTTTTTTTTTTTTTTCCTTCATATGTGCCTTTACTTTTTTCTACACTCTAATGACATTTGGCAGGCTCAACTGTGTAATGCTTGACTGGTTTTATTGTTGTCTGCTCCCAGTGGGGAATAGTTGACACTGCTCTCTGTTTTCAATTGATATCCATTTTCAACAATATTGCTTTCTATTAGATTCCTGCACAGTTTGTGCCAGCCAAACCGAATATTTACCATGTTGCCCTCAAAGCCTCAAATCAACAAACATTAAAATAAGTAAAATATGCATTTACTATCTGACATTTTCAAATTTCCCTTTCAAATTATTATTTTGACTATATTTCACAACAAATGAATCAAACATTAAAGATACAGCATTGCCACTTAAAGTAACTCAGATTGATTTTGAGCTTTAAATGATGAGATAACAGGGGGCAGGAATACAGGAAGACCTCATGCATTTTCCTGCATTTCATTAGCTTCCGTGTTTGCACCATCATTTCTCTGAAATACAATGCACAGGTTTATACAGATTGTCCTTTCCAGATGTGGTGTTGAATGACACATTGTTCCTTGTGTAATCTTACTAATTTCAATCAGTTTGCTCAGATAGTAAAATAACAAAATTGACTCCTAGAATCCATAGTTTGATAATTGCTGCCTGATCTCAGCAGCTATTCTGGAGACAGACTTCAGTTTCCTGTTACCACTTCCAAACCTTAGTGTCTGCCTGCTGTGTCCAACTCACCAGCCTTGAACTTCCCCTTGACAAATCTTTCAGCTTTCACACCTGCATATCAGCTTCTCTCAGCCACCTTCTGATTTCACTCATAAGACATTTATTACATTCGATTTTGTGTCCAGAAAGACCATCTTTAGTGGTCAGCCTTGTTGAGCTGCATGCAAGTCACAGTGGTGGGTCAGACAGTGAAACACCATTTGTGTAGCTTTTCTGTGAAGTCTTTTTGTCTTAACGTCTTCATTCTTCTTTGCCTTGTCCTCATCTTCTTTAGAATCTTTGTGTTTATCCATCTTAAAATCAAGAGCTCCAAAATTAGGAAACTGAAGAACTGAACATGCTCTGAAAATGTATTTGGTCCCTTTATGTGCAAAACATTTCAATATAATGATAATATTCTCTTGAATTCACTGGGAAAAGGCTTCCTCCCATACAGAGGGTGGATGGTGTTTGCTGAATTGGTAGCTATTCAATATTTTGTTTTCCCCCATCAGTCAACTCATGACCCCAGGCTTTATTTACCAAACACCATCCAAGCCCTGCACTTAATACAGAATTATTAATTTCCTCCTGGGCTCTTCCTTTGCTCCGCTCCCCAGCAGCGCTTCACGGCTCTTAATGGAGTTCTACATTTGGCCTGTGGCACAAGACTCGCATTTTTTTTCCTCAAAGCGAGTGTGTGGTATCTCTTCCTCCACTGATATTTATTACCTTTCCATAATGGCACAGATGTGCAGGGCTCTCGTCATAAATTGCTCTCGTCTCCTGTGTGGCTCCCCAAGGCCCTAATGTCCTGGAAGGGAAGCGGCAGCCCCGTCGCCTCGGCCTGGCGTGGGCAGGAGGCACTTTGTGAGGGCACCCGCGGAGGAGCCCCTCTGCCACGGCCCATTTGCCCAGGCTTTGCTGGATGAACAGATTCAGCTGTGGTTTGTTGGGATGATTTGTATTGCCCTCTCTCTCGCAGGGTGGAAAACACATGGRAATAAAGCACACAAGCTGACAGAAAGAGCTTCCTGCGAAGACAAATAGCCAAGGAAGAGGGGCATGGTGGTGCAGAAAACTTAAAAAAACAGTCCAAGCATCAGAATCTTTTTGTGAAATAGGATGACTGTCTTCTTCGTTGCCAGTCCTGACAGCAAAATTGAACTGTGAGTGAGCCAGAGAAGCCCCACGTGCCTGCCTCTTCTGGAAGTCAAAAGGGAGCCTTTGGTGGCACCTTGGGTGCAGAGGTGGTTTTCACTCTYGTTTCTTTCAGCGGATAGAGTGTATTGGCACAGCCAACATATTCACTGCCAAGATATCCACTGAGGAGCCCTCTCCCGAGCGCACTRGAAGAAGGAGCCCGATGCCCGTGTCCATCAGTCCAGCTGCGGTGCCTCCGGCCATGGCTCTTCTCCTGGTAGGGATGAGGCTCCAAACTTTCCCTTTGCGTTGCCCTGCTTTCGTGTCTGCTTTGGCTCTTGATCCGAGCACTGATTAAATCTGGTTAATTAGAATGGTAACCAACCACCKCATCCCAAGGTGCCTCCCATCACCTGGAAATGCAGGATACCTTGCAAAAGAGGGGGATGTACCGAAAAAACATTACAGGATAAGCTAATATTGCCTGAGAGCTGGTTATTTTGTGAGATAATATTATGGGATAGTGATTGTCTTCTAGATAATTGTGTGTGAAAGRGTATTTTGTCATACTTGTTTTGCTTTTTTTCCTCAAATAGGCTGACTGCTGGAATGTATTGAGTTTCCAAAACTGAGAGAGCTGAAGTCTAAAGTGACTCCACAAAAAATAAACACATAAATCACACCAGGCACACGAGAAAAGATGCAAAGGAAGTTTAGTAATTACCAAGGTAGATTCCATTTTATTAAGTGAAGGGAAAATACAGCTTTGTTGCATGRTTCCAGATTGCTCTTTTTATTAACTGTGTACATTCACCAATTGACAGAGAGAAAAGCATAGGAGTTTAAACAGCAAAGGTATGATTGAAGACTTGTAGGCAGGGGGCAACTTGGGAAGCATTGATCACAATCTCATTAGGTCTGAGACTGCAGCAAAAATGAATGCTAAATGAGGAGAACAAAAGGATGTTGGAGTCAGGCTCGCTTTTCTCCAGAGGATGTGCTACATGCTCATAAAAATCAGATGGGCTGAGAAGTGGTACTGAGTGAGCAGAGAGCCCCAGAACTAAAGGTTAGAGAAAGACTGTGAGGACTGTTTCTTTGCTGGTAAAGAATGTACTGAGAATAAGCGGCTAAAGGAGGATTTTCACACTGGCATTTAAAAAGAAGAGAGCAATCTGATGGGCAAATTTGCTATCAGGAAAGGAGAAACCATATGGTCCAAAGACCTACATGCAAAATGAAAAAAAAAAGAGAGAGAGAGAGAGAGAGAGAGAGAGAGAGAGAGAGAGNGAGAGAGAGAGAGAGAGAGAGAGAGAAAATAAAGGCAAGAGTTAGGTAAAAATAGCCACAGAAATCAAGCTAATTAGTATGAAGCAAACAAGCTTGACAGACTCTGTGAGGCCAGGCAGAGAGTGGGGAGGGGAGGGCAGGTAAGAGGTCAAATGAGCTCTTTGCTCTAGTATTCATTTAACAAGATGAAGGTCACATCTCAGAAAGTGTGATAGATTTTTCTGGATGGGGAAAGTGAAATGTCATCAAGAATTATGGTTATGTCATAGCGCTACTCTCATAATCTTGACAAGTCTCCAGTCCTTGCTTAATTAGTAGGCCTTGTGTTTCTGAAGGGGCAAATATAATGAGAAAACCTTACTGAAGATATTTAGCAATTGTGAGGAGACACATGACATTTTCCTCATATTCTCCCATCTCCTAAGTATCAGYTACAAAATTTTTAAACAGTCTACAGAAAAAAGAACTAGGTGGAAGATAAGTGGCTTATATATTTAATCTGCATCATGTAATTCCTCATTTACTACTTATTATTTTTAAATGACAGCAAAACACTTCCATGCAAACCTTCCTGTAAGCAAGTGAATAGCTCCACTGATGTCAGGGGAACTTCTGCTAAAAATATGCAAAATATTTTCTCTGGGAYCTTAGTGGAGCAAAAGCCAATTGCCAGTGTAGCCATTCTTAGTTAAGTGATACTCTCTAAGCTCCGTTTAAATGCCTAGGAAATACCTGTCTGTCTGGTAGCTGAGGACAAGCTGAGGAAACTCCAGTCCCAGAAAATGTACCCAAGAAATCTCTGATTGGTCTTTTCTTCACCAGGGCAAAAGTGGTTGAAATCCTGGGGCCATTATTTCTCTTTTGCCCAACTGGACAAAAGCTTTCTTAATGCCTYATTCCCATGCGGTGGTGATATGTCCAAACCCACCGGTTGTTGTTACAGATAGAAAAGAGTTCTTCATAGGGTTGTTTTTTATTTTCTTTCACATAAACTGGAACTTAAAGAGAACATAACTGAAAACTGGAAAATGATTATTTCCTCTCTCCTCCCTACCAGCTATTCCAAAGTATTTAGCATTAACAGGTAAGATTAGATGAAYTGATACATTTTTGAATAAATGTGTGCACTATTTAGCATCATTTATTTTGGAGAAATGTAAAAGTATCAATAAATCTTCCAATGGAAGAGAAAGCCCTGGGAAAGATGCTATAAACTCCAAACACAAACCAGATGAATGTTTTTTGTCATTTTCTGGTATTAGATGCAAAGTCTGGTCTATTTAGTATGGAAGGGAGAAGAAAGAAAAAAGATAGGAATTGGTAGAGGCTTGGAAAATCTTGAATGGCCTGTCAAGAGTTCTCACTGATGAAAGTAAAAAGCAACACTTATAAAAATGAATTGCCCAGACTATTTTTTATACTGCACCCAAGTTAATAGTGGACCTCAATCTGTTTTATGAGACAAATACCCTAATATAGATGATTTGCAAAAAGAACATAATATTTACCCAAATAAGAATAACATCCTCAACTACATTAGCGCTAATTTAAACTGACAAGGGCTATCAATCCTGAACCCCCTCAGTATAACCTAATCACCAGCTGGGGTCAGGCCAACATTTGCTTTCTAGCCCAGCATTGCAGAAATAGATGGATTGCCCAGCGCTCTGCAGCATTAAAGGCTAACTACTTCTGAAGTCAAAACACTGTCCTCGAGGAAGTAGCATGGCTTTTGTTTTGCCTTTTTCTTTTTTAATTTTATTATTTGCTCAACTATTCGGATTTTTACCTTCCGCTATTGAAATCTGCGATCCAAATTCAGATATACTCTTATATACATATTAATTTAGAATCTGTAATTTACTGCTGTCACCTCCTAAAGACCCTAGAAAACAAAGTCTTACTCTCAAAGGTCTTTTTATATTAGTTCTATAAAGACAAAGAAAATAAATATTCTGAAGGTAATAGCTAGAACAAATCAGAAGTTCAAAAAGATTGTTGTTTTTAGAAAATTGAAATAGAACTACCTGAACTGAAATGCAAATAGTGAATATAGTAATAGATTTTTTGACAAAAAAAAAAGCCTATGATCATAAGTTATTATCATGATATTGCTGAGTCTACACAAACATAGATTTAATATAGTCTTCCCTGTTTTTATGCATTCCTACTTATATTTAATAATAATAATAATGCCATTCAGTATAAATTATTTTATTTTTCATTTCTTTCTAAGCAAAATGGTGCTATGGAAGTAATACACTGTAACTGTCTTCAGTTGTCTATCACATATTGTACATTGAAAGAAACCTGTTTTTTGGTTAAAAAGAAAATTCCAAGACTTCATAAAGAGCTTGCTTTTGAGAAGTCAGAAAAGATATCCAGCTCTGGGGATGAAGGAACTTTAAAAAAGGGTTCTCATAGTTGGATATACAACTTAAGTCTACAAATATAATAGTGTACAGTATAGTTCCATTTTTTGCTACTACTTAGAGAACAGCAGAATGATTTTACCTTGTCATAAATAAATGGATTCTGAGTAGTCTATTGGGAGCTGATGGGTGAGTGTTCGCCATTTTACCACAATCTCATGAGCTTTTGTAACACAACACCACAGCATGAGAATTTTTGTATAGAAAACAAACATATATACCTATAATATCCGTCAGCTTCTGCTTAAAACTTTCCTTTAGGTATTTCTAGAATATCTTCAGCCCGACAGCTTCCTAGGATTACTGCCTGCAGCTTAAAAAGACCTACAATAATATCTTTGAAGCTAAAGACTGTTTTTTTCTTCTAAATACAAACTTTTAACTTAGAAAATGTTGACATTTTGATGTAATTATTGCCATTATCYGAAGTTCTCTTTCTCCCATACTGCATACATTCCTTTTAACATAGGAGGTGGCAGAGAAATACAGAAGTATATATAAACTGCTACAAGCAGCTACARCAACAACTACAACAAGCAGGATGGYATATGTCTACTAGCCATTCCTGCATCTAGGGTAAAAGTAGGCAGAACATCGTGACTCTTATTTTATGTAGTAGGCCAAAGAATATGGACAAATGTAGCATTTTTTCCTTTGCCAGCAATAGCAACTCCAGCAATAGCAACTTTCATWTCTATTTAATCGATGACTACAAACATCAACTGAATAACCCTCTCTTCTTGGTATGAAAGAAAAAAGATCTTCTATGATGTCATAAAAGTGGGGATTCCTTAATCCACCTCTTATCACTGTGGCTGCTAGAGGCTGTGATGGGAATCACAATTTGCAAGGTACTGGAGGCTCTTCCAATATGTCTTTAAATTATTTTCAGGTGATGTCTCTGAAAAATGAAAATCTTCTGCTTTGCTATTGCTCATCCATTTTCAAAACTATACTACAATATGCCAGAAAAATAAAAAYGTACAAACATACCCAGAGAACAGATTTCCTGAGGCATAATTTTCTGGTCCTGCTATGTATGTCTGCATGGTACTCTAAATTTGGCATGTTGTCGACTTTGGGTTCTTGAAAGAAGTGTGTTTTGGTCAAGATAGGACAATGTGGTCTGAGAAGCTCTTGAACAGATTTATTCTTTTGCAGTTTTGCCTAGAAATTTCTATGAAATCTTGTTGTTATTATTTTTGCTGTTTTTATTATTATTATTATTATTATTATTATTATTGGCATTTCCAAGATTCTTATTTCTGTCACCTCTCTGCAGGGCTCTCACCTCTAACAGGTGAAATGAAAACACAGTCCAGTTCTCTTTCAGACAGCTGTTGGAAGTTGCAAGCCATTTAGAAGTGTGACAAGTATCCTATGCTTTCAGCAAGGTTATGTACCTTTATAGCTATTGTCAACACCTCATGATATCTCATGCTTTACGTGCCCATAAAGGTCATTTTACGGCTGAATCGTTTGAAATCTCCCAGATCAAGCTGAGCATTTGAGTAAAACTGGGTTCATATGTTTAAGATGGCTTACATTTCAAAATCATTAGTTCTCATGGGTTTTTTTGCAATTAATGAAAGTGACACCAAAGCTGTGTGTGATGAGTAAAAAGAGGTTTATACAAATCATAGTTACCTGATCTTGAAGAACAGAAAAATTGCCTTTCACATCTGTACCCAAAGGTATCCTAACTTTATAGAATTTATGATCTAAAATAAAAGTTTAAGTACTTCTTCAGCACTTGTACAAACTCTTATTCACATTGTTCATATATGTTCTCTGAAGACATCTGAAGCTGGAGATTTGTAGCTTTTGCAAGGTATGCCATTTTTACCTGTTCATTTCTTCTTAGCTGCCCTGCTCTGAGAGACAAAGGGCTTCTGATGGCCTTTTCAATCCTTCAGAAATTCCCTTTGTTCAATGAACATCCAGGTGGCCAATGATTCTTTTTTTTTTTTTTTTTTCCCCATGTCTTCTCTTTTTCCCAGTGATTTTCTTTTCCTTCAAACTTACTGAAGAAAAATGTCACCTCTCCTCATTGGTGTCCACTGTCTTGTCTCACAGTCCAGCTCTTGCTGGTGTAATGGGAGAGGTCATACACTGATTCTTCTTCAAGACACAGAACTAAAGCTTACAGGAAATTTGGGATTTCAGTTCAGCCTGTGAATTCTCCCCAAAACCATTTCCCTGGGCATGACAACCAGAAAGACCAATTCCTATTCTAATGTTCCAAGGATAAAAATCACCTTTTCTGAAATGGCYGTTCTGGCCTTTTGTCTCTGGTAATGGGGTTTATTTTTCCAGGAAGGTGTCARCTCTCTTTTGAAGCCTTCAGATCGATGTAAGAGAGTTTTCTTGGTCTCTTCCCTCTGCTCCTAGGAAAATTGGGACAGACCATCTCTCTTGCCTTCTAAGGRCAAGATCTTTGTGCTTACGTGCTAAATGAAGAAGACAATTTGAAAGATTTTGGGTGTAGARAACAGTGTTTTAGGGAAAATACAGCTGGGACTGTTTCACCATCTTATGAACCCTTCTGGAGGAAYGCAGCTCTTCCAGTTAATGAGGCCATAATGAACTCAACTCACAGTTTCAGGCAGTATTCAGACTTAAGTATCTTCATGATTATCACATGAGATTAAGAGTGTAAATGTCTTGATCTCTTGGAAAAGAAGACCTGGACTGCAGTAAAGGACTTTGTTTACAAGAGAGTCTTTGCAGTTTTCTCAGCCTAAAAAGAAGGCTTTTATTTGTCCGTTTGACAAATAAAAATATTTCAGAATGTGTTAAGGTGAAATGTGTCTTTCAGTGAGTGAGAGCAGTGTACTGTTTATTTGGGGKTTTCCCTTTGATTTTTTTTTCTACTCTCATAAATGGACATTATTATCTAATTTTTTTCAAAGTCAAAAGTTTGGCCCACGACAAGAAAGTGAGAAAGAGTGTGCGTACTGAATCAATCAGGGAGAGTGGTTTATCTTCTCCATTGTCCTCCAGTGCCAGGCAAGGAGGTAGACACTTAGCAGTGCCAAAAATCTCTCCCAAATCCTCAGTCAAGATTTGCCAAAGCATGAGGAGGAGAAGCTGGACTCAGGCTACCTGGGAATTTTCCTGGCTGTGGGAGGACACCGGCATATCTTAACTATGTGATGTTCCACACCCAGAGCTGTACAAACATCCTTTGTGCCTGGGAGAGGGAAATGCAGACTTGGCCTTCCATTTAAAGGAGCATAAGAAAATCAAAAAAGCTTTTCAGTGGCCTCATATTCCCTGTGTTTCTTTCTTAATAATGCAATGTTACCTGCTGTGTCGATGGTGAGGGCAGTGGGGCTGACAGCCTCAGACCCACGGCCAGCACAGCAGTGTTGCATCCACGTATCTTCCACACTGCCAGTGTAGCATTTCTTTCTCTCACTACAGGATTATTAAAAAAAAAAAAAAAAAAGGAAAAAGGAAACTGGAGTCCATTAAACTTGTTTACTTGCTGCTGCAAATATTTTTACCATGTAGTTTGTGCACAGGAAGTGCTGTAAACTGCAGCATTGCTGCTGGCTCCCTTGTAATCACTCTGCTGGTTGTGCTGCCTCTCGGCTACTGCTGCTCGCATGGTTGTGATTTCTGCTGGTGGGAGGGGATAGAGGGGGGAAAAAGAGGGGAAAAAATTGTGTGGGCCATTGAGACCTCAGGACAACTAATGCCCTTCAGCAAAGTGGTGTGGGGAGCAAGATAAACTAGCCAAATCCGGGGCTTGCGGCAACTGACTTTCTATCTTGTCCCTCCTGCAAAGGCTTTGTCTACAGAGATATATGTGAATAAACTAGACAAACTGGGTGGGATGTGATCACAGTGTATCCGAAGGAACTGTGTAGCCTGAGAGCTGGATTATGCACATCGCTGTAAAATTCTGTTAATAAAAAAAAAAAGAAAAATATTACACTTTATAATACAATAAAACCCACCCTTTCCTCTGAATGCAAAGCAGTGATCTGAGAAAATAAAAACAAAACAAGAAATTCCTGTGGTTACATGATAGCTAGTGTGTTTTATTTATTTTTATGGGATAATACAAAGTTACATACGGTAAATGTGAGTATTGCAGGATTTGGTGAAGTAGTATTTTCATTATGAACTCTAATTTTTCAGATGTTTGTAGCCTCSCTATTAAAGCTGGCTTGGAAACTGTGGAGTCTGCTACACCTTTGCTCTAAACCTTTTGCTTCTTGTGATGTTCCTCAAAACCTCTCTCACACTGGTGTGGGGGCAGGCGACYGTGAATCCCCGTGAATTTGAGAGGCAGTAGGAGATTGATGGACTTAGATGTTTTAGAAGAGCTCATCACCCTGGTGAGGCCGAGGGTTTGTACGCATGGACAACTTTATCCAGTGAGTTTCAYACCTGTGAGCTGGGCTAAGCAGCTCTTGGTAAGACAGTTCCTTGCCCCTGGCTAACAGAAAACATTACAATGTAATTCCACTTTACTGCTTCTCTTTTTTGCTGTTTGCTTCTATCTTCTTTAGCAGACTGGATATTTATGAAGATGTCCACAAGCCGAAGTCTGCTGGTTTTGTGCTTTCTTTTTTTTTTCTTTTTGCGCTCTTTGGGTTGTTATCACCTTCTTCTTGGTCACTGAAAACTCCTTTTAGATTAATTTCATGATAACTTAACTGTTTAGCTGTTCTCTTCCTTTTCTTCAACATTTGCCCTTTGTCTCTATGAAAAATCTGTCACTATCAAATTTAGTTCTGTATCCTTTTCATCTCTCCTGTATCTTCTTTAGATCCTACTCTCTTCTTTTCCTTTTCTCCACGTTTAGCCCAGTGGCAGAAAAAGATTATTTTTTCTTTCTTTCTTTCTTTCTTTCTTTCTTTCTTTCTTTCTTTCTTTCTTTCTTTCTTTCTTTCTTTCTTTCTTTCTTTCTTTCTTTCTTTCTTTNTTCTTTCTTTCTTTCTTTCTTTCTTTCTTTCTTTCTTTCTTTCTTTCTTTCTTTCTTTCTTTCTTTCTTTCTTTCTTTCTTTCTTTCTTTCTTTCATGTGAATTACAATTTCTGATTGTAATTAAAAATTACAGTTTCTGATTGTAATTAAAACTAGCCTGGCTAGCATATGTTTCATTCTTTTACTTCTCTGCAGAGTCCTAGTAAAACCAACGTGCTGTGAAGAGTATTAGTAGCCAAAAAGTCAGTGTGGACATTCACAGTRGCCCTAGGGGATTTTGTAAGATAGAAACTTATTCTGCTGGAATTCTGATCTTATTTTAAAATAGGAAATCCAGGATAAAACCTTACTTCTAGCCATGTCTCAGCCCTATAGTGAAGGGTCAGATTAAAAAGTACATTTTTGCCCACAAAATTGGTTTTAATCACCTATTCTTAATCTCCAATCTCAATATTTCAGTAGAGAACATCTGAGCTCTTAACTATGCCTGAGCTTTAACTGTGCTATGGGCCATGCACAACATAAGAGCACTCTGGCAAATGTAGTTGGATGCTGCTATGGATGATAGGAAATAGTAAGATAAGCAACAGTATGAAGCTGAGTTAGAGCAACTTCCATTTTTGTTTCCATGGTTGTTACTTTCTGAAGGAGCATTGTGGCAAGCTGAACTTGACTTTTAATTCTGCTGTTCTGGTAGGACAAGTGATCTTTGAGTTACTGTGTTGATACCCTCCTGGCAGGAAGAGGTGAGGGGTTTAGGAGGCCATCTGACAGGGACAGAATTTGGGGAATGGGGAAAATGACTTGATAAAGCCTAATGGCTAGCGATTGGTGTGATCAAAAAACTGCTCGTCTCAGTGATATCTGGTGGAGTTGCTAAGCTAGCATTATTATCTCCAGTTCCTTCTGAAGAGGAAATAGAAAGGGAGTGCTGACATTATCCTGAGCAAAAGACAGTGTTCTGGTTTTGGCAAAGGGAACAGAAATTAAGACTTCCTACTCCTTTTTGTTTAATGTCTCAGTCACCCTGCAGTGTGAAGAGGTAATATTCTATGCTTGGCTAGTTAGACCAGTTGGGCTGTCATTTGGGACCCGTTAAGAAGTCTGACTTTTCCTTCGTAATCTTAATTCTTTTTTTTTTTTTTTTTTAATATGAGTTAGTTATGTTCTTTGGGAAATGGCTAGTATGTAGAAATGAATTTATAGTCCCATCTAAGGGCACAGAAGCTTGTAATCAGTCTGACATCCTCTAGAAATGAGGTCTATGGCAGGGGCAGTTGGCTAGTTCTTGTATGAGCACCAGCTCCTGCATGGAGCAATGTAGGCAGCCAGTTTCTCAGCTCCAGTGGGAACCATGAAGCTTAAAATGAAGCAGTTTGTCTGATAGCTTGACTAAAACCCTTGTGGAGCTCTATGACTACATTTATTTCAGTATTCCTAGGAAGCCAGTGAAAAGAGAAGATGGGATCTGGCAAAGCAAAATTAAAAAAAAAAAAAAAAGAAAAAAGCATAGTCCTGTGAGAACAAGTGTTGTTTGATGTTTATTTGTAGYTATTTGCCATTAGATAATCCACTCATTCAAAAAGTTTGGAAGGAAAAATAATGCCGTGAGGCTGAATACACCCTGAAAAATAGAGAATGACTAACATAATGTGTGAACCATCTGTGTAACTGGACGTGGTTCCTCTCGATGAATAACCGATACAGCTTCAAGAACTGGGAGGGAYTCATAGACGATTTGCCTAAAGAGATGACATTTGTCAGCGTCCACTATCTTGTAGTTGAAATATTTTATTTTTGAAACAGGCATCTTCCTTCCTTCTCCCTTGTGATCCTTCCCAATGGAGAAGGATGTTGTACGCTCTCAGCATATTCTCTTTGCTGTCCTTCATATTCACCCTTCAAGTCTTTTTATGATGTCTACAAAATAACCTCACGAGAGTTTCGGAGAGCTAAAACTCTGGCTTATTAAGACGGCCAGTGTTGTCTTTTTTTTCACCTTTTTACTTCCTTTCTCGCTGTAGTTATCTGTCATCCCCTGGTTTATGCGGAGACTGGAAACTCTTAGGGACAAAGAGTGCAGGTCTGTGAGTAGAGCTCATAAAATAGCAATTATAGTAATTGATAACTTATTCTCCTGAGATAATTGAGTCATTTCTAGCCACCTTGTTTTAAAAGCAAAGATATATTCTCTTTCCCTCATTGTTTCTCTTGTAAGTTACMTGATCTTGTTTCCACATGAAAGCAAATCTCAGGCTGTGTATGTTTGTGTGTGTACCTTATAACAGAAATATTTTCTCAGGGAGCTCTAATGTTTCAGTTGCCTCTGCAAACATGTCAGAGGCAAACATGTCAGAGGAGTATGTGAAACTGAGCTGACACAGTGCAGAAGCTTTATTGGCAATTACTTCTGAGACACACGCTGGACATTTAATTGGTAACACAGCCAGTTATACTGTGGACTTGGAGATAGGAGGAGAATTCCTTATGATTCTTTAGAGAAAMAATTTAACCTTTTTCTTATTAGTGCGGTGATGCTCTGCTTGTGGTCAAAGTGGGAGTAGCAGGTAGGGATGTGYGAGCTGACAACTGTGTAAGCAGAGCTGGGTAAGGCCTTCCCGTGCCTGAAGGGTCAGATCCTACAAACTGTGGGTGGGGGCTGTGGTCCTGGCCCCTGCTCAAGCAGTATCTTCCTTGTCTGAGGAAGAAAGCATCTTGACTTTCTTCAGCTAAGACTGTTGTCTCCCATAAAGTTGATTCTCTGTATTGGTTTCCTTCCCTAAGGATGTGACAGGCCGATGGTGATAGCCCTCCCTCATTGCCCGTTCCCCTCGGGCCAATGTATGAAGAGATGCAGATAAGGACAAGGGCGATGGTCTAAGCCAAGTGTGCATGAATGCATCTCGCTCCCAACATGGCCCACGCCTCCATCGGGGCCTTCTTTGCACAGCTGTGGCCAGCTGTGGCCACCCTCATGGGGGAGCAGAGCTACCAGATACCCTGTCCATGGAGCAGATGGGAGGACACTGCCCTTGTGTGGGTTGTCCTCCCCTTCAGCTCTCTAGGATGGGAAAGACTCCAGCCCTTGCCCTGAATACTGTCTTCCAAAGAGGGTCTTGATCTGGATTTTATTGTGGAAGAGGATAAATAACCCCTAAGTAAGGATGTGACCAAATAAATTTATAAAACGATTCCTCTGTTTCAGGAATGAGTCCTGCCTCTATTTCAGCAGGAGGAGATTTAAGTTGTGAAGGCATAATGAATTTCAATGCATGTTCTGTGCAGTGTCAAACTGTTTAATTTTGAGAAGCTGAAGTCACTAGTCTGTTGTTTCATGTTTCTGTTTAATTGAAATGTTAAAGAACTGATCTCTGCTGTGTATTTAGTCTGGACATTCCAGCCTTTGAACTCTTACCAACACTGTGAGTAATATTATCCACGCACATTCACTGTATTGTTACAACAAAATCTCTAAATCTGATTTTTTTTAATCAAAGGACCAACATGACGTATATAGTGAAAATATTCATTAAAAAAGAAAAAGAAAGAAAGAAGAGAAAAAAATCCCCAACCCATTACACCAGCTCTTGGGGAAGGAGGGAGGAAGCTTTCATTAGACTCACCATCATTTTCAGTTTTAATCGCCTCTGTTCTTTTCAAATTAAAAAAGAAATTTTGATCAAGGGCCTAGAAGACCCAGAAGTGCCTTCTGGGGTTATCTGAACCAGTCACCTGTTTGGAAGAGACAGCCTTTCACCATCAGACGGATATGCATTTTCAATAATTAACTATTTTTAGCGTGGCATAAGTGAAAAATTAATAAGCCCCAGCAGCAAATAAGCACTGCAGTGTGGGTAGAGAAGAAAATACGGGCCACAGCTCAACCCCTTGCTTTCAAAGTTCAGCTTCCTTTCTTCTCCTCTACCTCCCCCAGTGTATGGCCCGAAGGATAAGGTCCATCTTTAATAGATCCACATTTATACTGAGACGTTGCCATTTCCAGGCTAGTCCAAGCATTAACATTAATCATCTCATTTCAGCACCTCTGGTGAATAATTGCAGCTCTGAGGAATAGTTTCCCTCTCCCCCCCATTTTTTTCTACTCAGCCAAGAGCTTCCCCCAAACTTTCAGYGATCCCCCGGGGAGCTCATTGCTTCTGTGGTGCTCCCTGACCTGTTCTTTTATTCAGTCACTTTGCTGGAGCAAGCAGTGAGTGGGAAGGATGAAAGCAGAGATGGGCTCTGGTAAAATGCACTGTTCTGGGGACATTGCGGCCAAGGCGGCATGAGAAGAAAGGATGGGCTGTAAAACTTGAGCCCTCACATGTCCACCAAGGAGCTGCGACCATGCAGAACAACCTTTTCACCCCTTTATAAAATAAGCAGGACATCYTGCTAAACATGCATTGGTAAAACAGGGGCACAGGGAGCCATGTTCAGCTCCAAGAAGGTTCCTGGCTTCTCAGTGCTGTGGTGGGAGATGAGTATGGCCTGAGAGGTTCTGTGAATGATCCTAAGGGTGAGGAAGAGGTGACATCAGGAGGTGGGAACCTACCCGGGCCATTTGTTTTCTGGCCTGGGCCTTCAGGCACTGCAGTGTCAGAGGTCAGGGTACGATGCTCTGTTTCTCTCTCTGAATTTTAGCTTTATGCTAAATTTAAAAAAAAAATGAACCAGAATTTTCTAAATAAATGGAGAATAGATCTCAGCAGTGCTTTAGTAACATTTGGAACCAAAGTTGGTTTAATGAGGCATCAGTGAGGATTCACTTAAAGTGGGAAAATCTGGAGCCTACWGTGTGCCCAGTATGTGGCACGTGAACCTGGGGACACTGGAACAACATAAGCTCTGTGAGGAAGGTAAACGATCAGTACACATTAGATAGTTGGGCTAAAATACTAGCAACTAAGGAAAACCCAAAAACCGTAGGACCAACACTGAAAATTGGAGCACGTAGTTAAATTGTGTGGAATAAGGAAATAAAATTTTGTTCAAGCAAGACTCTTACAGACTGGAAATGCAACATTCTTTTTGACAGGTCCCTCTACATAAACAGTGACTGTATACAGTCTTTGCAAATATACAGTGACCATTATTTGTTTTGTCATCCAAACTAGAGACTTAAAAATTAACAYGGGCAGAGCTGTTAGATTGCAAGTAACAAAGGCTTGAATATCCCAAATAAGCTCAGCTTTGAAATGTAATTTAATGACTTGACCTTGTTATGAAAATGGCCTACAGATTTTGACTTGATGAGACAACTGTTATTGATTTCACTATGGTCTTCAGGGTTCACAGACTGGGGACAAAACCTCATGGCAGGTGCTGTCACCTGACTGTCAGGTGTTAGTCAAACAGAGTCTCAGCAGAATCAATAAATTTTTTGATGCTGCGGTATAAAACACTTGCACTTGGTTTTCAGAGTTCTCAAACTTTTTTCCCATGAAGATAGTATTGTTTTTCATTTGTTTGCCAAGTTAAATCACTTCCTTATTTATCTTTTGTTCCACCTAGAAATTTAGCTACATTGGGTAACTAAATGGTGCAGGATAATTACATGTTTTTAAACATTAAGAAAAYGATGGTTGTTTTTATTTGAAGCATCTTAATGCAGGAAGCCAATTGAAATTCTTACTTTTAGGTTTTCAACATAGATGCTATAATGGTTATGCACTGGTCAGGAGTGAGAAGGGACACTCAGAAAGCATTATGCAAAAGAGAAAATCAGTATTTTATTTTGAAACTGCTGATGCTTAGACTTTATATTTTCAATTAAAAATGATAAAGTGAAGTACACAGCACGTCAAGTTAGCACAAGTGAACTCCTAAATGAAGTATGAATTATTTGCAATATGTTATGCAGACATAACATGCCTCACAACAGCAAAGGGCATCTTTGGGCTGTGTTTACTGAGCGGTAACTGTTATATTTTCAACAGAGGCAGGAGATGCCATTGGTTAAGTCCTGTTTGAAAATGTATTTATGGTGAGACCCTGGAGTACTTCAATTCACTGATGCAAGGTGCTGACAGGATAGATCAATGCTTCTTACTGACTGAACTGACCTTTGTTGTACCAAGAAGTGAAATTCTTATGGGACAAAAACTTTAGTACTTGGTTGCTAATAGCTGGATTCAATTACCCAAGGAGCAAGCTGAAAAAAATGGAACAGTAGCTGAATATGTTTGAGACTGTTCTAGACAGGTGGAAGGCAGATCACATACCTACTGATAATATAATATTCTTTATATGAATTTTGAATGTAGGTATAAATTGCCTGCTTCACAGCCAGACCCAAATTGGTGATTTCACTTCAGTGTATGTAACCTGGAGTGCTGAATTGTAATTAATAATAAATCTGTGCAAACAAATGTCACATAGCCTCTCCCCTCATGATTATGAGGTATATAATCAAAACACAACACAAATATCACCTTCTATGAAAGGAAAGATATCACACACAGAAAAACCCCAACAAAGTCCACCCAAAGTGTACTCCCCGACACATAGCAGTCCACTGCAAGGTACCTTTCCAAGAGCACAGCCCTTCTCCATGGCATGTCTAGTGGCGTAGCAACACACAGAGCAAACATTCCCTCTTGGATGCACCACTGCCATCACCAGAACACAACTACAGCACTGACACATGAAAGCGTCTGTGACAGCGCAGGGAAAATGCTATATTTTCCTTGCAGAAGAAGATTTGCAGTCCAGGCTAACAAATTACTCATTTATCTATTTGTTTGTGTTATGGGACCCCGAAACAAGATYAGGGCTCCTTCATGGGATACACTGTGAAGACACGTGAGGAAGAGAGCAGTGGGCACCCCAGAGAGTTTGCAATCTGCATAACAGGCAGGCGCTACCCCGTGGAAGGCAGCTGGGCTGGGAGAACACAATAATGATAAAATGGGTATGCATAGCATCCTTCTCATTAAAAGATGGTACTAATTTGAGGGCATCATGGTAGAGGTAGCTTGAAGGAAGAATTTAAATGAGCTTAAGAAGCCGTCTATACAACAGGGATATTTTGCAGTCATGATCTGGGCTGAGAGGCATCCAGGAGGTGCTTGAGGGAGTGAAGTGGGCACTGAGGCGGTCTTGGGGAAGGCTGATGGCAAGTGATAACAGTGAACAAAGTCTTCATTAGCGTGCCTGAAAAAAAACATTTTTCATTGTGGTGGGCTAGTCTAGACAGCACTGTGGCTTTTTGAGGGGAACTAAAAGAGAGGCTAAAAGAGAGGCGATGCTTCTAACACAGCAATGCACTCAGTGACAAATCAGGGATAAGCTTGAATGTTTTCTCTTAAGTTTTTGAGTAAAGTAGTAATGACCAAGGAAATATGATTATGCTATTTTCACTTTGGTTACATGATGGGATCGTTATGCTCTGGCTGGACAGGCATTGGCCAAGGGCAGGCAGGAGGGSAGGATTTTAGGTGTACATGAGCAAACATGTACCTGCTAGGCCCTACAGTTCTTGTAGCAGAACAAAGTCTGAGAAGTGACTCTTGGTTCAGTTTGGGACACCTGAGACCTTTCTTCAAATCTTCTGCTTCTGAATAGATTTCTATACAGCTAAAGACTCCTTTAATGATGCTATTTATCCCTCATTTATCAAGCTAGCAAGAGTCATTTTCCTCCTCTGGCTTTACTGGATGCTGTTCATCTACTGACATTTATAGTCTAGTTTCTGATGCTGAACTATGCTGGAGAATGTGGGTAGGTATTTTAACACTGGGCTAAAACAGTAGGAGTGTTATTTCATAAAGGCATCTTCAAGATTGTGCAGTTCCTATATCTAGGAATGAATGAGTTCCAGTATGAGACTGTAGAATAAAATATGAGAGGACACATTAATGGGTGTTTGTATCTTGGGCAACAGTTTGTGAAGAGTCATTAGAGATTGAATTCTGTTCTGAATTAAAATCTAGACAGGTAGCTGAAATAGCTGCAGTGTAAGCTAATAGTAAGCAGAGAAGCTGTGTTGATAGAAGAGCAAAACTTAACTCCAGACATGCATTTGTGTGACCAGGCACCACACAGAGTTCTTTAAGACTCTCTGCAACTTTGAAACCTCAAGTCTTATTTCAGAAGTGTCTCAGGCASTTAATTGTGTGATATTTTCTAAAGCATCTAAGTAGATTAAATACTTAACCTCCTCAAAAGTCAATGGCAGCCCAGTCTGCAGCYGGCTGTACTGCTTATGCACTTCTTTGATTTTCACTTGAAGTCAGTGAGATTTGTTTCTTGACATCAGAAACTTTCAAGTATTAAGTTTTGTTGTAAGTGAAGCCATTTATTAAAGGACAACTCAGGCCTGGAGACTTGGCTGTTTTTTTGGAGAGAGTATGCCAGAAGTACCTTGGTGTCTTCACATGATGTTATGCACCCAGAGAGCCATTCCTACACATGCCTGACCATTGCCTGGCACCAGTGCAGTCAGACCTCGTGGGCAGCTTGTCGTTATGGAGTAGCAGCTGATTTATAGACAGTATGGACAGTAGGAGCCAAGTCAGGGATTTCCGTGGGTGTTAATCCACTCCCTGCCTCAAGTCTTCACACCTTTCCTTTGGCATGTCTGGATTTCGCCTGTTCTCTACAATAAGAGTTTTCTGCTCCCTCCCYGGCTGTACAGCGGCCCCATGCACCTGAACTGTAGGAGAATGGGACATGAGTGCAAAACCTTGGGTTTCTTACTTTATTTCTTATCAGTGCTGGTGAGTGAATGCGGGTTGTAGAGCACCTGCAGGTACTTTTAAGGAAATGGAGAAAGGTTCCTTCCATTTCTAGACCAAAGATGCATGTAAGTGCTAGCCCAGCAATGAAGAGATGCAGGGTGTGGAGAGGGGGGAAAGGAATAGGTTTACATATCAAGGAAAACATTTACAAGTCAACTCTCATATCTCTAAAATTCTTCTGATGCTGTGCCAGAAAAGCCACTGGGTGCAGGGTGTGTAACTGTGTGTGTGCACTGCCTGTGGGTSGGGGAATGGAAATGGAGGTTTGTTTACTACAGTTTTACTTCATTAATATTTTAGTCTCAGGTGCAGAACTTGRAGAGTCTCACTGAAATCACAAACAGCACTGATTGTGGTGTTTGTGACAGTGCCATGGGGCGTTTGCATTATTTATCCCAGGCTGCACTACCCATACAGCTTTCAGGGAATATTTTCAGACAGAATCACTAATTAGCACATATGTGGAATCTTCTCAAAGCAATTGGGAACTCTTCTCATTACTTTTTAATTTTTTCTATTTGCTGAACGTATGTCAAAGATGAAAATTCAAAATGATGGTTTGGAGGAATTTTGCATATTAAATATGCCAAATGAAAAGACTAGAGTCTTTTATCTGGACATTGAAAAAGACTGCAAGTGTCTCCTGTCCAGCAAGCTCATGCTGCATCACTTTTGTGTTCTCACATGGTTGCCCAAACTCTATGAGTGTGACTAAGGCTTGCAAGCTATTGCTTGGTGGCACTTAGTAAACGCAATGTTTGACCTTGGATGTTGATAATGATTAGTTCTTAAACAGATCACATACCAACAAACAAACAAACAAACAAACAAACAAACAAACAAGCAAAAAAAGCATTTTGCATCCCTGGATAAAAGTGTATGTTTTTTTCTTTTTTTTTAATTTTAATAATTTGTATAAGGAAGTACTTATGTTATTGCAATGCTAAAAAAGACTACAGAACTACTCCAGTGTACTTTCTCAGATTGTTCCCAATTCATTTGATCAATTTTGACACTTTATTTTTTCTACTTTAGCATATTCTCTGACTTTTTCTTTCTTAACCTAGATTTATCAGTCACACATTTCACATGAATTTACAGGGATAGCAGTGAGAGCAAAATGCTTGATGTACACTTGTGCAATGCAAAAGACCAATTTAAGAGACAACTTCTCTAAGTTAAAGCTCAAATTAGCAGCTATATAAATGCTTAAAATTTGTTTCCTATGGATTTAAATACCACATAAGAAAGCTTTTATTAGGGGTCTTAGGCACTCTATTCCAAAAACTAAAACCTCAATACTGAAATAATAACAAGCAAAAACATTAGTTCATCTATTACATCACAGTCAACTAAAATGAATATTGCAGATTTGAAAAGTCTTTTCCTTTTCATCAACTGTAAATAAAAGACCAAATTCCCATCTCCTGCCACAATTGCCTTGTCCTCCCAAACATCTGTTCAGGATTTCCAAATGAGGAAGACTTAGGATAGGTAAAAATATCTCTATATTTTGAGAATATAGTCTAAAGAAAACTTTTCAGTGAAAAGCTAAGCTGTGTGTATTTTTTTTAAATCACCATTTCTTGTGTTATGGGTATAGCTCAGTGTTTCAGCTACAAGGTCTTGACCACATGGTGCACCACAGTTCCTTTTTATTTGGGGCCATAATGCAATCACCTAGGAAAGGGCTCCAGCCATAGCATATCATGGAAAGTCTGTTCATATTAGGGATTTTGTGTATACAGATCAATAAGGCCATGAAGAGTTTGATCAGGAATTAGATATCATAAGTATTTCTGCAGCAAAACCGCTTTGATTCTGGTTTATACCAGGCTTCACATTAAGGGAAAAAAAAAAAAAAAGAGAACCTTAGGACTTGAAGTGAGGTGTTCAATGAAAAATTAAAACAAGCAGTGAAAATTCTTTAATAAAAGGATTAATTTATTTGAAAAGTTCCGTTTTCTGACCCCAAAGCATCTTTGGTGAAAATTTTGTCAACTCTACAAGAATGGTGAGAATTAATAGTAGTTCTGTGTCTCTTCATCTGTGACGGATCTGGCTGATTTATTTTTTCTTATTCATTTMTTTAAATAAAGGAGTTTGGCATAAGGCAGTGTCAGAGTCGTTCCTCCTACAGATCCTCTTTAATATATGCTCAAGGGATGGCCTCAAATGGTAGATAGATAGTTACACTCGAAAGTATAAGTGCAATGAAATGGGAGAAGAAAGGGTACAAGAATGCTTTTATTATTATTATTATTATTATTATTATTATTATTATTATTATTATTATTATTATTTTCAAATTTAGATTATTTTCCCCTTGAAGTGCCATGAGGTGTATTCAGGGGAAATCAATTAGTAAAAGGAAGTCAGTGGCAAAGACCTTGGGATTTAGTAAATGAGGAAAACAGGCATGTAACAGGCATGTATGAACAGGCATAGGTGATTTTTTTTTTGCAATGGTTACCTTCAACCCTGATAAAGGCAGGCTCAATACTGCAATGCATTTTGAAAGGATGTGGATATTTCCACGAAACGTGAAAGCCCATTTTATATTTTCACCTTTGTTAACTGCTCTCTGTTCTGCCAACCTCCACATCAGTTGCCACAATGCATAAATTAGATTTTAGATTGCACAACCAGCCATCATCAAATCATCCCATGAAAGTGCTGCTAAAGCAGGTTGCCAGTTCTCCCGACTGACACATTTTTTTTGTGACTGACACATATCTGACTTATTCTATCACTTGTGTTACTGATGAATTTGGCCCTGACGCTTCCATGGAAGCTGTGCATGTTAAGTCAGTCTGAAAGATCCATATAAATCAACTTACTCTTGTTGTCCTTTTTCCTTTTAAATATGTTTATATATGGTTCCTTCTAATTATTAAGGCGCTTCAATGGCTTCTTTCTAGCTAACTCCATCTTAAGCAAGATCAGAATGGAGTAAAAAATCACTTAGATATCTCAAACTTTYGCTAATTATTATAAACATTTATTTATTGCCTGTCACTGAGGTAGCTGGAAGGTAGCCCAAACATAAAATGAGTGTACCTTGGTAATAAGCCAGTGTCCATAACTCACTAGTGCATGAGCAACTTGTGTATGTATTTACCACATGATCCACATACAGTCTGTATGATTAAATCTATCTATCTATCTATCTATCTATCTATCTATCTATCTATCTATCTATCTATCTATCTATAAATATAGATATACAAAAATCAGCAGATTGCTCTTTTGGCTTACAGTTGATGAGTCTCAATGAATAATCATGAGTGCTTTAGATGGGTGTTTTGTGCATTTGTGCATTTATGCATTTTCCATGTGCAAGTGCACCTAAGCCATCCCAAAATCTGACTCTGAGTGCTCTGCATTTGAATTTTTTTTTTATTTTTTTAACAATATGTTGTTGAAATGAAATATAAAATAATAATTTTTGGAACAAAATTTGATGAAACCGCCGAGGTTATGGTGTGTGTGTATGCATACATATCTAAACCTTACAGCTCCTAGGAATGAAAGCCTCTCACAAAATGAAAATATATTAGAATTTCTGAATTGTACTAAGTGGTGTGAGTCAGGTATGCTGTGTTTGAAATTTTATACATTATGCCTGCTTTTCTCTTTGAGGCCCTCAGAGGTGCTGTAAACTAAGTGCAACGTAAGGTCTGCTAAGTGTGAATCATTTGATTGTCATTGTTTGTGCAGCACCTGCTCCATAGCATGCTTAATTATTTTTGTGTGTTAAATTCATGTAGGTTTCGAGAATTGCCTCAACTAAGTGTTAAGATTGCAGCTATTGCAAAATTTGTTATCTTGATTAACATTAGTGATAGGCAGAGGAGATTCTGCCAGGCTTCTGCACACTTTATTTTGAAAGCTTAATGTTCATCTCAAAATTGTGCTCTCCACTGTACATCTACCTAGGCACCACCTAGCCAGGACCCATCCCACAGTCAAAATAAGCAATTTTTTCGCTCTRGGTGATGATAGGGAACAGATTCACTGTGACTCCTTAATGTACATGGGATAAAATGCCACTGTAGCACTGGAGTAGCTGAATGTACTTTGTTTAAAAAGTGGTCAATGGTCAATGGAGAAAGAGATCAGTCTGGTGCATGCATTCAGCTTAATTAGAGACCATCAAATTTTGTGTGCTCTCTTTGTACAGACCTTTCTCTGAATTCCAGTTAGAAGCACAGAATTTCGTCCAGCAGGTAATAGCTTGGTAGCACTATGATTCATTATTTTCTAGTGGTGTCACAGTTATGCTCAGTGACTCAGACACAAAGAAGATTGTTAGAGCCAAGAAATCCATATTTAACAGTAGTATGACATGCTAAGTTGTCACCTAGGTATGTGTATTAACATGGTGCTAGCATAGGGCCATAGTTTTCATTAAGGTATTTATAAAAGCAGAAGAAACCAAGTAACATCTCCCTACCTCAAATAAAACAAGCCATATCAAACACTTCCACTCATGGGAAGTAAACTCATAAAGCTACAAATTTACTTGAATTAGTACTCAGTTTGCTGATCTAATGTTTTCTACTGTAGTTTTCTGTTTTCTTTCTASTGTAGTTTAATGGAGAGTTCAAATATTGTCAGCCCATGGTTTTAGGCAGGGGAGCAGTACTGGCCAGTCTTGTACTTTTTACATCATGAACTGAATTTCAAGGAGGTTTCCCTTATTTTAYTTCAGGTTCTTGACCACTTTGAAGTTGTTCTTGGTAGATATTTTCAGCTTTTCCATACTGTGTGAAGTGGAAACATTCTTTTAGTTGGAAGCAGAGGTTTTAATGATAAAAAATCACCTGATTTTAGAAAGTAGGAGCTCTAGGTACTGCATAGAAGTGCACAGTTCACAGTGAGAACTGTCAGTGCTGTTAACTATCCTAAGCACTGACCAGCCTTTCATGCCACAGGCAGGGGATATAGCTGATAGAGCATCACGGCAACTTATGCACGTAGCTCATATATTCATAGCTCTTGTCCTTAATGGGCCTGCATTATAAGATAATGGGTATCTTATTTCCTAAGGAGGTATTTAAAATACTATCTGCATTTAGAAAGCACTTCAAAACTGGAAATGGAGGAAAATGTGTGCTAATACAAGCACTCCTCATCCTGCAAATGCATAATCATGTGTAGATCTCAGTATATGGACTTAAGTGATTAGCTGATTTTTTTAAGAGAGAATTTCAAGCTCTTCTTAGGATTTGAACTGCAATTTCACCATAAAAATCAATGAACATCGTGGCTAGAATTCTGTTCAGTCCTTGGAAAGTGCACTAATCAAATACTAAGAAATTTCTACAGCAGCTAGAAACATAATTGTATTAGAAAGCCAAGCTCAAAAGATAGTATGAGATTTCCAATGAACTGATTGACTAACTTCAATTAACAGCTATTTAATTATAGGCATTCATTAACATCATGACATTCTTCTAGTTGGCATCAACTGGTATCAGACACGTAAGAAAAGTCTCATTTCCCTTAGGGTGTACATGRCTAGTTTAATTTGCCTGAGGGCTTTTGACTGTGAAATCTCAACCAACATTAAACAAGTAAAGCTAAGATGCATTGGTGAAATCCCAAATCAGGACAGATGTTTCTTCAAAATGATGTGCAAGCCCCGATATTCCCATGGAAACAGTTTTGAATTTTATACTTTCACGTAGTGATTTCAGCTACACACTGTGCAGTACTCACGCACTTGTGACTGTGGGTGTATCCTGATAGGTCTAGCCRGCTATGCTCATAGCAAAGGTTGCCTGTGTTTTCACGTGTGTGAGTCTATATAGACACATACATATATATCTATTTAATACTGTAAGTATGTGATGACAAACTGATATTTCTCTTTGGTTTTTCTGTCTCTTTTGATTCTTTAGAGAGTGGAATTCTTTAGAGAGTGGATTCTTTAGAGAGTGGAAAAAGTAAATTTGAAGTCTAATGAATATTTTTCAGGTACCATTACCAAAACCAGTCCCAGAAGGCTGAATCAGTGCTGGTGGTAACTCTCTGGTGCTGTGTTGAGCTAGTTTTTATTGAAATGCTACAAACAYTTGTCACAGCAGATCAGCACCTTAGTGCAGAAATAATGAGTGGACAAATAAATCCCACTGCCAGGGAGAAAGACATTAACCTAAACATCAGAATGAAAAGCTTAGGGGCCAGGGTTAGCTATAGTGAACAAGGAGAAGGCAATATGAGAAACAACGTTAAGTCCAAGTCTTTAGGGAAAGCAATTACAAATTTTAGTATGTCAGTTTAGGTCTAGCCTTCTGTGTACATTCATCCCATTCTCTCTACTCTGTTATAGTTCCTTCTTTTTTTTCCTCACTGACCCTCCCTTTTACAGCTGAAAGTCATTTCCATTCTCCATGTATATATTATTTCATTTCCTAYGCCAAGGCTCACATCAGTATTTTCTGTTGGCATTTCTAATTTGTATAGGACCRTTTTTATTATTCCTCTCTCCTTACTGGTGTTTGCTTTTCAGTCATATTATGCTCTGCAGATTTCATCTGCAGAAAGTGAAACCTTGCCGTGAAAATGAGAGAGGGTAATTGGATATTAGGCAAAGGCAATCCTGGGCAAACAAAGCTTGTTGGGAACAGAGAAGGGAATTGATAACAAACTATTTAAGTTACAATTAGAGAGAGATCCAGCTTGCAAGACTGTTTCTCTGAATAGGGCTATAAGATATTTTTTCATTATCATTATTTCCTTATATGTAGATGTTGGCAATCTGAACAACATCTTCATTCTAGAAACTAAGCTCTTACTAAACCAAAAGTAATACCAGATAAAATGATCTCAAGAAGTCACGTATGTTCTTGATGTAGAATTATCTGACAAAGGTCAATTTGCCTCAAATTTCAAGATACGTGGTGGTCACCACCCATGCTTTCATCTGGCTTTGCACTGCAAGATGTTGGTCCCTAGGATGCAGTTCAGCTGGTCCTCCTGTGCCTTCAGATGTATGTGATGTCAGAGCAGGATTATTAAACTTCAGTCAAAATATATCTATGTTGATTAGATGAAAGAAAAGGGGATAAAGA
Source organism: Nothoprocta perdicaria (assembly GCF_003342845.1). Classification (NCBI taxonomy): domain Eukaryota; kingdom Metazoa; phylum Chordata; class Aves; order Tinamiformes; family Tinamidae; genus Nothoprocta; species Nothoprocta perdicaria. The sequence goes on along the minus strand of NW_020455910.1, from coordinate 377,432 downwards.
CACTAGAGACTGACTTCAAATGAACCTACTTTCCCATAAAGTTGGGAAAAAAACTACGGATTTAGTATTTAGTTGTTTGGAAACTGATGGAACATGAATTCAGCTGCTCTAGATTTTGCCCTACATATCACTGCAAACAACGTTTTGCACAGGTTTGGATTAGAACTAGTGGACAACATTGCTAAAACTTGGTTATAGAACTTTTTCATCAATACTAGCTCAGAGTGCTTCACATGATCATGTGTCATACAAGGAGCACGTTGTCAATTTTCACAGCATAAAGGGACTATCAGCTTTGCAGAGGAGGGSGTTGCCTGGTCTTGGACTGATTTTATCTTTTTACCCTCAGCAATCAGTACCTGATTATCCTGTTATAGATGATCTGTTGGTTTCAACCCTGTATTGTTGGATGACAGTACTGCAAGAGGGGAAGAAATGAGGTTAATAGTATGGGTCAAAACAAAGCCACATTGACTGTGAAAATAAAAGTTGTCGGTCAGTTTGTGCCAAAGATGCATTTGGCTGTAGAAAGGTGCACACTGAATATTGGGAAATCCTCTCCTGCATGAAGGTATTTTCAGTAATGCCCATACTCCTTAAGAAACTAGCTTTAATGGGCAGAAAGGGGGTTGCAGTYTATATCACAGAACTTTCTATCACAGAATTCAGGTAAGGGGGATTTAGTGGACTAGATCGCTCTTGGACCTTAAGTGTTCCTCCCTTTGTCTCACTTTGTGTGACAAAGTGTCTCACTGTGGCAATTAGCTTGTCAACAAGAGATGTTTCTGTGCATTCAAAGAAGACTGGGTGAAGGCAATTCAGAGAATTTCATTCAGTTGTATCTCTGACTGTATTAAAGCACATGATGTTCAATTTCATTCAGTTTAATCAAATGTTCCATTTTTCTGTATAAGTATTGTTTTTCTTCAAAAGTRTTTATTTATCTGCCTAAAATTTTTCATGTTTTCCCCAATTCATTTATTAAAATATTGGACAGCATCACTGGACTCACTGTTTCTTTGAGATCCCACCACAGACCCTCTAAATGAGAGAGGAATGCCCACTAGCAGTGGGTTTATGAATTCTGTTGGACAGTTTTTAATCCATTTAATATTTGAAATATTGATGTTGTTTGGTGCTAATTCTTAATCAGAATATTCTTGTGATATTGAGCTGAAGTGCATTCAGTCTAAATATATTAACACAGTCACTTTTATCAACACATATAGTAATTTCATCAAAAACATGATTAAATGAATATGACAAGATGTATTTTCCTACAAACTATATTGATTGACATAATTATTTATTATCATCATTTAAATCTGTATTGATTGAACCCCTCATTTGCTGGTCCATTAATTTGCCTGGGTTTTGATATCAAACTAATCAGATTATTTGGCTCTTGCTCTAACATGAGCTTTCCTGTAGCCCTCTAGATTTTTTCCAATACCATAATGTATATAGGAAAGTTAATGCCTAGATTTTCTTGGCMAGTAATTTGAAAGCCCTTGTTTGCATACTATCCATTTGTGTTGATTTAAGACCCTCTTTTTTTTCAATGCTGATTAGCATATTGTCCCATATATTTTTTAAAAAATATGGCACCACAAATTAGCTTTTATTTTCCACCTAAAATATGGACAGGATTTTACTTTATCCAAAATCCAGGTGAACTCAGAGGTTAGGAAATGATCCCTACTGATTCTTCAGTAATATGTCTGAAATTTAGCAAGGACTYTCAAGCAGAAAGCAAAGTCCCCATGCCACTACCACCCACCAGTTGAAATTATGGCAACGAGTGTGCAGCTCTTCTGTTCCTCTAAAATTCCCAAATTTTAGATTTGGGTTTCCAAATTTTTAACTGTGTCTTCATATTCTTTCTTTGCAAAAGACAAGCATTTCATTGCCTAAAAACAATGGGACATGACAAAGCATGTATTACTAGGCCATTAATGCTCTTCTCTTTGGCCTTATGCCTCACAATGCTCCGGAGACCTGCATTAATGGCCTAGTAATATGACACGCCCTATCATGTCTTATTGCTTAATTGGACTCCAGACAAATTCAGTTAAACCACATATGCTGTTCTTTTATGACTACTGCTATACGGTTTTTATTTCCTACGTTCTTGGGTGCTTTTGAAGGTATTTGAGTTGTATCAAATGCATCTCCTGAGATCACAGATTGTAGATACAGAGTTTTAACTATGCCCCTCAGCCCTTTGTCATCCACATGCACATGGGTACGTGCTCTGCAGGGCAAAACAGAAGTGCTGAGAAGCACCACTGGCAAATGCAGGGTAGAGAAAGGCAGGCAGATGTCATATCTGACCTAGGTCTACTGCAAACGACCTTTTGGCCACAAACCTCACCTTTAAAAGCATGTCAGCCATGAACATTGTGTAGATTGAGAGAGCTGTTTTGCGTTCCTGGTGACCTCTTTGATGAACAACAACAAAAAAGAGATGTTTGAGAATTTTCTCACACGCAATTCTTGTTTCTCCAGGCAGGCTGAGCGTTACGGCAGGAGCATTAATGAGATATCCTTAGGCCTTTCCACTGAGTTCACTGCAATGCAGAGTAGGTCCCGTGTGAGGAATGCCAACAGCTGTTGAGATAATGGTGAAAAAAAAAAAAGGCAAAAAAAGGAAACCTCAGCCAGGTTCTAATATCCCACAGCACATTCATTGCACTCAGGAAAGAGAGGCAAAAAGGATGTCTGCTGCTATAGGGAATGGCACAGGCAGCACTGGGGTTTACCTGCTTGCTCTCACCATGGACTATAGTAAAATCAAAGAACGACAGCTTTTGACAAATTTGTCCCATTGAAAATAGAAAGAAAGAGAGACCAAAGTGGCTTTTTTTCTGTTTTGMATGGGACGACCTAGACTACGACAGTAAATAAATGTTTGTCTGATAGGAATAAGTTTCTGGTGAATCTATTTACTTTGAGTGGGATTGGGGTTGATGACTGAWAAGTTTCAAAGCATTTTCACCAAGTCCTAGACTAAGAATCGTCTTTGACTGTTACAAGACCTTTGGTCATTTCATTTGCTAGGTATTGGATTAAACCGAAGACTCTAGTGTTGAGATTCATCGTGCCCATGGCTGGCAAAGATTGCTAGTGTGCCCTGTTAAAGTATTTAAAGWAGAAATCTTAAAAGCAGTGACTTAATCAAAACTCTTAAAGTATTAATTTTAGAAGAAAATCTCAAGTGATTATGAGCTGTATATATTTCTTTAAGATATTGGACACAGTTTGAGTGCTTATGATAATAAAAGAGCATCATCACGTTCTTTAAAAAAAATACAACCAATATGATCCAGAAAACTGTTATTAACTGGTGATGAAGAAATCCAGGAAAAAAAAAAAAAAAAAAAAAAAAAAGCAGGCTTTTTAATATTAGTCTAAATTAATCCTGATAAGAGGAAAAATATCAAAAGCAGCAAGGCAAAGGAAGAAACAGCATCCTCACTCCTAACTGCTGCAGCATTCAGCGCTGAGTTTAAGAAAGAGCTCTCTCAAAGCCGTGTTTGCCAAGCCTGATATTGCTAACATGGCTTCTGCTGGTGTCTCATCCACAGCCAGGTTTGCAGAGAAATGTCTGCAAAGCAGAGCCCGAGCACAGGGGCTGCAAACACAGCGTCTCTTAGAAAACTGTCCGCTTGCAGGATGATAAAGGACGGTGCCAAATCAGTGCTATCATATGGGAAAGGCCTAATGAGGCAGCTTTCCTTTCTACCTCCTATCTAATCTCTGCCAAACCAGTCTATCTCCTAAGCGTGGAAGTTGAAAATCTAATAAACAGGTCAGGAGTGAAAGCTCCATTGTACCTGCCGCCTGGAGCAGCCTCCCTCCGCATCTCACCAGCAACGTGCCCTCCCATTACCCAGGGGAAAAAATAAAATATTCACATTGTTATTACTTATTTAGAGGACACACACATACAAAAATCAAACCAAGTTAATATTTATCCCTTTGCAAAAAAGCGCTCAGTATATGGCAGATACTTTATTCAGGGTAAATTGGAAGACATATGTATTCGAGAAACGCTGTTGCTCTTGATTTATTCTTTTGTCTTTCTTTCAGTTAAGCTTTCCTCAGGTGTTTCTGGACAGCAGTGCTTCTAAAGCTTGTATGAAATGTCTGCTTTTTTACTAAACCACATCAGCTCTTTAAAATACACAGGAAAGATGAACTCATCTAATAACAACCTTGGAAAATAACTGTAGCTGAGCACAAATAAAATTAAATTTGCACAGAGGAAAAAGCCATTTCAAACTATTTTTGCCATATAATCCATACTACAGATACTCAATAATTCAGTGAGTTTTCAGGCAATATATGTCAATGTTTACTCATTAAATGCATTAGCTATAAAATGGATCTGTAGTAGGAAGACTGAGAAATGGTTTGCATGCTTCCCTTTTTCATCATTTTTCCATAGTGKCTTTAGTTTTAGGCTTGGATTTATTCTTTTGTTTTTAAATTTCACACTTTATAAAGGATGCTTTACAGCAACTTTGAGAGCTCCAGTGCGTCATTAAAAAATAAACACATTTTCTTCTTCACCAGAAGCCTGACCAAGAGCAAGATCGCCTTGGTTTTACTTAACGGAAATGCTGACAGATATTAAATTAATGCTTAATTAATCCTTCGGAGACAAGCGGCCAGATGAAAAAATGAATGAGAAAACTGGTATGGCTGGGAGTGAYGAATTCTCCCCGGCTGGTAGGGCCCAGTCGTGCTGGATTTTCATATGCACGTGAGACAGAACAGAAATCTGAGAAAACACAAAGTACGAACAGCATTAATTTGAAAACAATGTAGAATTCCTTTGTCTGGGTAACAACTACATTTACTTAGCATCTTCTAACTGATAATCTCACAATATTTTATAAAAATGAATGAAATGGCCGAGTAGACTTGCATAATTTAGGTGCCAATGAATTTACTGATCAGCAGTGTCACTGGAAGGAATCTTCCTAAGGAAATTCTCCTCCACATCATTTGAGACAGCACAGTGTGCTCTAAGATCTCAGRGTGTTTCATTCCAAAGGAGATAGGAGCAGGTAGGGAGGGCACAGGAGAACTTATAGAGATAGAGCTGTTTTTTCGTGGTAAGTTGAAGTGAATCTGATTCTATGTGAGATGTCACTTTTTTTATTATTCTTTTTCTCTCTTCAGGCTTTTCACTATGGATGGGCAATTAGGATTCCTCCAATTTTGCTCACAGCTCAGTCTTCAGAGAAGGTGTTCTGAAGGAGAATGGAAAGCGGAATGAAAAGTTTCACAGATGCTCTGGGAACTACTTCAGTGAAAATGCATGGAATGATAATAATTGAGGGAATGTGTGTGTATTAGCATTGGGAACTGCAGGACAGCAAAGGAAGCAAGTAGCTGAAAAAAGGTCTCCTGACTTGCAGGTTATTTTGTGTTGCCTCACAGCTTTTCTTCCTCCAGGGATGTGTTTCTGCCTGTGCTTTCTAAAACAGTACTTTTACCTTGAGATAACAGTGTAAATGACAAAGTAAGATAATGATGAGATCACCTTTTCTTAGGGACTTTTGAAGCCTGGCTAGGGGATATATTTTTAGTATAGAAGGATATCATTTAGGAACAATCCTTTAGATGGATACATATCATTTGCTCTGCATGTCCTAATGACCAAAAAGCTCCATTGGGATCCATCAGATTTTCCTCATGATGTAAATGGAACTGGCATAAGTTGGGCACACTGGAAACATAGACATTACCTATGAATTTCTCACTGTTTGACTTACATGGGCAAAATTGCGGAGTTCTGCTACATAAAATCCTGAGTAATCCACAAATCAGAGAGTTTTAAGGTGGAATAAATATTTGATATCCTTGTGTAAAGATAACACAGACTTTGGTAGAGGTGGTAATGCCCTTCATCCATGCAGGACCTATCCTTTGCAGAAATGCTGTGGCACATTTCTGCCACAGCACTGGCTCTCAGAGAGCCAAGTGTTCAGTCTATGGACTTATTTTGTAGCAACAGCCAACTGAACCTTCTTAGGTTGTCTGCTATTAATTGATCCCAACTTGTGCATGTGGTAAATTGAAATATCACCTCCCAACATGAGGGTTGTGGCCACATGTGTAGCTTCAGGTGGGATGATATAAGAGGCCATGACTGTCAAAACTTAGATGATGTAGGAAATTATACAAGTTCGAGCAATTCAATAAGCAAATATTTAAATAAATAAAAGGAAAACACCCCTCAGGCAATACATTTGGCTCTTGGCATGTAATTCAATGAAAGGCAACTGGATAACACAAGTCCCAAATGAGCTGATTCTCTTGGTTTTCCACATGTTTTCCTTCACTGTCACATATGGAACAAATAAAGAATATTGCTTTGTCTGATCAACTTAGGTGTGGTGGCTAAACCAAGAGTTTGGGATGCTATTACAACTGTATTAGGATGGCTAGCTGCTCAAAAAGGGGCTTAAAAAAGCCCTAATGTGCCTTTGTTTGTTCCCCACCCCCAAGAAGCCATTTATTTCTTCTCCTAATGCCTAAAGAATTATTTTCACGTTCTTTTTGACTAGTACTTTAGTGTGAAACCATTGTCTGCAATATGAGTTCAGCTGTTACCTACCCTCTAAAAAAAAATTATTTCCACATTCGCTATGTAACAATCTGACAAACAAATAACACCTGCAGAGGATCACGCTCCATGAAGAAAGCGAAGAAAAATCGGTGGAAAGCATGAGAATTCCCCTAATGCTCGGTGATTGATCTTGTTAGTACGCAGGGTCTGTCAGAGCACGTTGCCCCAACACAAGAACGCAGTGCTGACGAACCAGCAGCAAGGGAAAGAAATGCATTTCTATATGGATCACAGTCAGACTCCCTCCCCCAGCTTTCTGAGCGGGGCTTGATTGTCAGCGTTATACACAGGCTCAGACAATGCTTTCAATAGATGCCTTTTTGGAAGACAATTGCAGAAAGCATGATAACGGGATTTGTCACCCTGATGTGGCTGCTGTTTCAGCAGGCATTATAATAATGAAAGGAAGTTTTACTAATTGAAAATGTGAATGAAATTCAGCTGTCTTTTTATTTTAATTCTTTTGGATGAAAGCCAATTAAGATCATCTGTCTAATGCATCTATTCACCCCCTATTGCAACAATGTGTCAATTATAATGGATGTCTAATAAACTCAGACTTCCCAGGACAGAAAGCTGAGCATATCAAACAACTAGTGGGAAACATAAATGCATACCTGTAAAATATTTTGGGAGGTTGTTGACCAAACCTGCCAATGGCCAAGCCTGTTTTCCTCAGCCTGCCCAAGGGGAGTTAGTTAACTTGCACGTCCTGGGCAGCGAGGGCTTCTCTTGCAGAGCACATTTGCTTCCTCTGAGGGCTGCTCTGAGCTGCTGGTCCTCTTCAAGTGCTTCATGGTGCCTAATCAGCAATATTCAAAGCTATCAGACACCTACTAATTTAAACAGAGCACATCTCTCCCATGCTTCAAGCTGACTTTTCCCCCCAGGCCTCATCCATGCTGACATGCAGCGTGGCCCAAAGGCAGGGGGCTTGCAGGGTGAAACGTGTTCGTGCTCACACTGTGTCTGCACTTTACATCTTTCAGGTGTTTCATCCTAGAATAGCTATATTCTGGTTGTGCGGACTGAAAGGCTCTTAGTGATATTAGATGCTCTTCCAGACCTCACCTCTCACTTTAATGTACAAATAAACCAGTTCATGTCACCCACGACAGCACTGCAATGCAAACCAGGTGTGGCAAATAGGCTGACGGGGACACTCACTTCAAAAGTACATTTCCAATCCAGATTAAAACACCAAAGTAGACACAAAGACGTTCAGAAAAGAACCAGCATGCAGAAAGAGAAAGAGAGATTAAAAGAATTACAGCGATGAAAATTTAAAAATTACGTTTTATCACCGACAAAATTTAGTATTAGCATTAGGTAAGGAGCATAAATATATTCAAGATCAATATTTAACACTCTGCCTTTAYTCAGGTCCCTTAGAGGAATGGATTTTGGGTAAGCATTGCAAATGTTTATATGAGCCCACAGCCTTTATAAGATGCACTTTCTCCTTATGAAAAAATACAGTCTAAATATAAGGTTCATGGTAAAATTAAAGTTTTCCAGCTGCTGTCACCATGGCTTTTTCTGTGGTTGTCTCTGCCTCTGCTTTTCATGTGTCTCCATTTCTCTGGCAGGTAACACTGGTGAGGATGTTGGGAATCTGATTAAACCATCTTTCATGAGAGAAAGGATTAACAAAGAAATTTTCAAAGTTTTGTAAAAATAATTTCACTGTAGTCCTTTCATATTTATTTTCCTACAGAAGTCCTTGACTATGATTTTACTGAAAGGAATTCTCGCTTAAGTGCTTAAATATGCACTTTGAGTGAGAATTATAACATGCACCTGACCTTTGAATTAATGCATGGCCAGGGCTTGCCCTAAAAGCCTACTCTAAGATGAAGCTCATTCAGTCAGGGAATAGAAAACCTCCGCGCAATTCCCTGTTCAACCAGAGCAGATCAGGCACAAAGAAYGAAAGCTCACTCTTAAAAACTCTAGAACCAGCTCCCAACGAGGCACGAGCCCCTGGTACCCAGCTGTCCTGCTAGTAGCACGTCCCAGAGTCTCCTTGTTTGTTTACAGACAGCAGAACATAAGAAGACACACATAAACAGAAATGAGACACAATGAATTGTGTCTGTCCTGATAAGGAAATTGCAAGTTCAGTTGTGGGTCCATCAGAAAGCCTTTGTGGCTGCATATTGCACCCAGTTAGAGCAGAGGATGCTTTGGGAGCAAGAAGTGCTGAGGGAGGAATGAAGGAGGCCAATAACGATATTGCTACCCCTATGGTTATTGCCTTGCCCCTTAGTAAGATTATTAGCTCTGTGTTTCATATTACTACCAGTATAACAGTAATGTGGAATCAAATGCATCTCCTGTCTKTAAGCTACATATACTGACCTTAACTTTTCTGTGCAAACTTGCAGCAGGCTCCAGCTTTGCTAAGGGCCAGATGCACAGGAGAAACGGAGGATTGGCACTGTGATGCTTTCRTTTCAGAGTCCCTGCTACCAAGGCGCTCTGCATAGCAAAAGCCAAGATTTAGGTGCCTAGTAACGGTCACAAATGTCAAAAATGCCCCAGCACACTTGTCAAAACTCCAGTAGAAACAAGGATTGCACCTCTTAAAGAGACTGAACTGCTTCTGCTGCTTCACCCAAGCCCATGGGAAGCACCTTCACTGCCTTAGCAGAAGTAGCTCAGTCCTTTCTTTATACAATATGAATGGAGAAATAGTGTCCCATTCTTACCTACTTCAGTGGTTTCCAAACCTGTTGTGATGTACCTACTCTGAGAGATTAATTAAGGGCTACTATGCACCTTTAATACTTAGAGTATAGCAATATTTTTTAAACAAAAGCACTGCAAAGGTGATATAGATGGTTTCACAGATTAACTTCATATTCTTTGCAGATGAGATGAACAGCTTAGTTTGGAAGACACCAGCTACATGCATTCTCACCTGAATTGCCAGGTGAGACTGGGACTCATTCTCATGCTATATTCACACTCRCAGGCATTCTCATAGGTAGGCTAACGAGGAGGAGGAGGGCAGCGGAGGGTGATAAATTCCGGGCAGTGGATTGAGAAGATAACCTTGTAGCCGCATCTTGAGTGGATATAACACTGCATTTCCCAAGACCAGAAAGCTGTATCATGATCTTGGCAACCTTTTCAGAAATTTGTCAGGATTACTAAAGCTCTTCCTGGGGAAGATTCTGCAGAATGATTCTGTAGGGCTTAGGCATTGATGAGATGTGGAAGTCTAGAGAAAATCCAAGTCAAATATGATAACAAGATTATGTGTGATTGATAAGGTGGAGGAATGAGGCTGTGTGGAGGACCTGGGGTAGGAGTGATGAAAACCTCTGTTTTAACTTTGCTGATCGTGGCTTTTCACAGGGAGGTGTCCTAGAAACAGCTAAGGACTAAAATTTGGACAGATGGCTAGAGCTCTGAATAGAAAGGCACAGAAACACAAGTGAGTTTAGAGGAAAAAAGAGAAGGAAAGGCATGTGCATAGGTCTATGCTACTCTGAAACCTGGAAGAAAAGTAGCATAGTTCTTCTAAAAGAACATGCTGCATAAATAGAGCTGAGGAAGTTAAAGGAAAAAAGTATTCTTGAACATTAAGGCCAAGCATGGGAAAGTTTTCACCATCTCTGAAAGCAGGTGTTTCCCACCCAGACCTCTGCTACACATGGTGAAAAGTCACATGGTTTCTTGTAATTATGAAGAGAGATTGCATTTTCCCACAAAAGAATCTGTTCACATAGGTGTCTAACAAAAAGCATGAGAATAGTTTGGAAAAAGGTTGTTCAAGATTTTCAGTGGGAGCACTTTACCAAGAGCAAGTAGTATAAGCCAGTGAAGAGAGATGAGCATGGAAACRGAGGAGAGGATCCCTGAACACTGGGGACATGCTACGAATTAAGTAGTTTATAGATGAATAGATTGAAGCAGTGCTGGAAGAAGCAAATGGATTTTTTTTTAGTAAAAGAGATGAAAATATAATTATCCTCTAAGCACAGAGGAAAGGAGAGATGAAAGAGGCAGAGGATGGAAAGATTATATTTTTATAGGAAAATGAGGAATTGAATGGGAAGATGTGTCAGGGAAAACAGGTGAGAGGAAGATATTTCAGCAAACGGAAGATCTTGGAGAAGAAACACAGGTAAGAGTGTACTGTGTACACTCTGTAAGACTGTATTGTACACAGCCTGAGTGTACTGGGAAAGGAAATGAAGAAGGAGACAGGAGAAGGGAAGTCACACTTTCTTGTGAGATTTCTCCTAGAAGAAATAAATGCAATGCAATGTGAAGGGATCAGTGGCAGGTGATTGAGGGACGTGCTTGTAAGATGCTAGGTGTGGGAGTCAAGATGCAGGAATAGGAGTGGAACAAGCATATCTAGCCAAGGAGGCAGACGAGCTGAAGGAAGRCAGGAATAATAGTAGAAAAAATATGCAGCTCAAGCCAGTAAATTCATATTTGCCATGTTATCACTAAAAGTGTGATATTTATTCTCAACCAAAATGAAAAATTTAAGGCATATTGCAGAATCTTAAATACAGGGTGGAAAGGCGGCTGTTTACAGGTGGTGSTCTCAGGAGGGGCTCTTTCCTTCTTGCAGGAAAAAAAAATCCATCAGAGAACAGGTACTTTCGCCACTTTCTAGTTTCCCTAAAACAACAAAATTTTCCACACAAATCTAMGGTTATTATCTATGATTTAATCTGTTTATTATCTACTATGTATGTGAAGCACAGCCATATGTAGTGATAATGTATGGCACAAACAAATAGTGGTAAACATGATACTTAAGGAAAGGTGATGCACTACATTCTGTCATGCAAAGTGGTGAATTATTTTAGGTCTTATATTAGGGTTGTGTTTCTTGAGATTTTGCTGCATAACCAGTAATACGAGATTCCACTTCTAGATAACAGAATTTATTGTATTAGGATATCAGCAATTTAGAGCATATTGCTATTATTGTATGGAATAGAAAAAGCCTTTATTTTCCCTTAATTTCTTCCTTCTTAGGTAAATAGTGTTGAGGAAAAAAACGTGAGGTAGTCAGATTATCCARTTGAGTGGATTTGCTTTTCCTTCTCTGTAAAAACCATTCTGAGCTACCTCAAAAGATCTCTGTGCCCTGCTCCTCAAATTGACTCTTGCCCACAGAAATGCTCTCTGATTGCATACGATGCGTGCACTCACATGCCAGGAGTTTTCCAGATCCTTCCTTGAGGATTGATGCACCCGTGTATCTCCTTCCAAAAGTGGGGGAAGGATTGTGCCACTTTTTTTCTTCTGTTTGGAAATGGTAGATTTAAAGTGCAAAACACCTGGCTGCAGACTAACYTAGGACTTTTGTGGCACAAATCTAGGCTGGACAACCTGGATTGTCCCATTAACGTGTTGTTGACCACAGTGTATTCATTCCGTATGAGTCCACACGAGATGGACCTGTGGCATTTCTGTGGTGAGATCAATGCAGGAGAACATGTGCCTCACATGTTCTCCTTGAGTACCAAGGAGTACTCAAGGAGTACATGTTCTCCTTGAGTACTCCTTGAGGAGTACTTGGTACTCCTGCTCAAGTACCAGTTGCTGGAGGAGCCTCAAAGGCCGAGAGTACCCAGGCACAGCTCAACACCTCTGCTGTCAGGGAGCCGGGCTGCAACCCTGCACTGCTTAGGGGACACATGGACAAGTTGAAAAGCCACCACTGCTCCCAGGCTCTGCCCCCTGCCTGCTGAGGATGCCCTTCCGCCTTCACTCTTCCTTCCCCTTCATGCTGTGTGGGAGCAGCCTCATGGGCTGCATTCCCTATCCTTTTTTTTCCTTTTTTTTATCAGTTTACAAGCAGCCCCTTGTCAGGCATCCAGCTCCATTTGAACCCCAAAGTTCTGAGAAATTTGCACACCTTGTCTCCCAAATCTTGCACCACCCCAGTGCCCACAGTTCCCCTCTCCCTGCTGCTTTATTCATCCCTTACCCCTTTTTCTGGGCAAGCGGCAGCGTGCACTGGTGCTGGATGCACAGCTCATCTGCCTCCTGATGCAGGTTGTGTTAGGGCAACGCTGCTGCTCCAAGAAGCCTGTCAGAAATGTGATATCTTCGGACTGCAGCCCCTCTGCCAAATGCAGCTGCCCATGGCAGAGGCGGCTGGGTGAAACTCTCCTCCTCCATCCTGCCGAGATAGAGCAGGAGACGGGATGCGCTGGCGTGGTCTGAACCAGCCCTCGTGGGAAGCAGCACTGGAGCATCGCTCTAGAGAACCAGACAGAGTCAAAACTTCAATTTCTAGCTCTGGCTCTGCCTGTCCTGGTTATGTGGCCCACTGCTTTATGTCTCCATTTAAACTGGACTTTCTGTAGCACCTAACACAGTGGCACCCTCATCTTATACAGCACCTCTAGATGACACTGTAATACAGATGAAAAATAAAAAATCTATCTCAACAAAGCACATGTCCCCTTCATACTTATTAATAATTAATATCAGCTTTGCTTTTTATTGTTTTAGTGGTTTTGTGAAAATAGAAATAATTGTTGCTGATTATTATTTATTTAAGTGATGACAACATGATTAATAATACTTCAGGATAGGAACGACTTACACTAAACAACCTAGAATAGGGAGATATTATCTCTGTTGGTGGCAAATCTCATAATACACAGGCATTGGAAAAATGATAACCCACCTGTAGTGGAAGAATGATTAAAGACAAAGGTGTATGTGGCAACACACAGATAAAAGAGATCAATAGTTTGCATATAAAACATCTTAAGATCCTGAGCCTATCAGCTCCTTCTGACATGAGCTGTTGCAGAGAGGTGCAGAATGATGCACAGGGTAGTTATTTGCTCAAAGAGGTGGCTCCAAAATCTGCTGGTTGAGAAACAGCCACCTATGGACAAATCCTCCCCTGCTGGAACTGCTCTGTCACATGTAGCTTTACCAAAACTGAATTCAGACAGTGATTTCTATATTTAATGAGTTATTGAATGCAGAGCACTTTAGCAAACCTTATGTCTATTAYCCTGTTACATTTCTCTCTTTAAAAAAAGCCCATTCCCGTGGTCTGTTTCTGGTTATAGTGATCAATGCTAAAAGCGCAATATTTGCGACTGCTTCCACAGTGAAGAGCTACTCTACTTCCTGCATCTTATCTCCATTTTATAATAGGAAGATTGTTGAATGTGGATTGTTTAATGTAGAAACATTAAAAAAAAAAAAAAAAGAAAAATTCAGGGAAGGAAACTGAAATTCCTAGTACTTTGATTATGGAGTTTTACTGTGATACCTCACGTAATTAGCGTCTTCACTACCTTGTCTTTCATTTTCTGCTTCTGCACTTCTCATAGCACTTCTTAAGGCTCTTCCCTCCTTGCAGGACAAGGCGTCCATACAGAAAAATAAAAAATTAAAGTGTTGGGATATGTATCTGGATTTTTTTTTCTTTTTTACCAGATTTATTGTCAGGTTTTGACTTGTTTGTTCACTTGCTAAAAATGTTTATTTTGCAAGTTCAGTTTTTGATGTCTGCCAGAAATCTTCTAAATGAGACATTTTTTACCAGCTCTCTTAAAGTGCTGCCAGGCAGCCTCGGACCCTGAAGAGTGACTTTGAATCACGCATGGGATGAAGCACGGACGCCTTTTGTAAAGTCCTGCTTGCTCCTCTTGCTTTAGCCCTTCACCAGTGACGGGAAAAGTGGTTCTGTCTGTCTGCTAGAACCGAGCCTGAATTAAATGAGATGCGGGTTGCCCTATAGCCAGTGTCTGGTCGACTATACACTCAGTTGTTAGGACACCTATGCAGACTCTTAAGACACATACTATTTCTACACAGGCACAAATTCTCTGCTTCTTTTCATTTAGTTAAACAAAGGTACCTCTAGAGCTGAGATTTTTTGTTTCGTTTGTGGTTTTTGTTAATGCCAGTATGGATTAGAAATGTGGTTTAAAACAATGGCTATGTTAGAGAATATTTTCCTGCATTTTCTTTGTGTTTATTCTGCAAGAGATTTCTCTATGTTTCTTCCAGAGATTTTTCACGGTAATTAGGCCTAATTCTTTAATTGCCTCCCCCTCCATCCCTAAAAACACTGCTGCTTCCTAGTGATTCTGGATATAACATATGTTGCCGGATATAAACAGGGGGCCCTATTAACACGGTAATAAATTTGCACGCTCTATAAATTCTTGCATCATTCATAATCTAAAATAAAAGATGAGAAAAAAAATGCTCTTATTTGTTGCCTTTGGGCTGACCTTCAGCAGATTTATATAGGAAAAAAATCAGAAGATTTATATTGGAAAAAAAGCAGCAGTTTGAAAATATCCCTTCCTTTAGGTTGGGGGGAAAAAAGGGCCTCTTTAAAATATTTTTTTTAATGGAGTACAGTTGGTCCATCAAGTTTCAGTTTCATTTTGAAATGTGCCCTGGGAGAATGTGCCGTAAATGCCAACATATTCAGCCGCATGAACTCAAGATGATATCAGCTTGTAATGGTGTTCTGTTTCCAGTGACTCCTACCAGCTCCATTTTTTTAAATGAAAGATAGAAGAAATAGCTTAGAATTTTGTTTATCACCCCTTTCCTCAGAGGAACAGAATACAAACCATTATCTCCCTCCCTAATCTTTGGTGCCTTCTTTATTGAAAATTCGCAAGCAGGGATTCTGCCAGGGTATTTACTGTTGACCTCAGACAGCAGCAACATGATTTCCTTGCTGGCTAGAGAAAATACAAATCTGCAAAGGACATGTGTTTTGATTGACAAGTGAAAGGTACATCTGTCTTCTGCCTTCCAGATTCTTAAAGATACTGCTGGATCAACTGTGCAATAGCCTCCTTGCAATAAACATAACTCATTCCCTTAGAAGCCCATTTAATTTTTAAAGTAGCCTTGTGTAAAATGATAGTATTAATAAAAAGACAACAGCATATATTATGGGGCAGAGTCATACGCAGCGTAAATTAATACAAAACGGCTGAAATAAACGGACATGTTTCCATCTGTTAAAATCTAGCCCCTTTGTCTTAGTTACATTAGGCAATTAGTTAGAATGTGTGACAAAATGTGTCTTAATAGGACGGGTGAGGTTGGAGCATGATAGCAATTTGACAAAGCAGCCCCTAAGAGAAGGTGCATTTTTCATGGCATCACTAGTTGGCTCCCTGGGTGAAGATAACTGATAGGTTTGCTCTATGTAATCCTGTCCGTAATTATCTTCCATATGAAAACCCTAATTTCTTTCTGTTGCTATGCATCATTATCTTTAATATTTTTGTAACCATTTCGTTACCACTTCCATCCCATTTCTCATCCTTTTATCTTAACTGTTTTGCCTGACATCACTGATCTTATTATTAATCTTGTGCTCCTTAATAACTTTCCTGGTGTCAAAAAACACGTCYGTAATAAATACACCCACCTGACATATTATTAAGCATTGAGAAGATGCCCTGGTCCCTGCGGTTTCTGCAGAAAAGCAGAGGAGTTTGGATTGTTTGGAAAAAAAAAAACCACCTCTGAACACCAGCTACAAGGTTTACTTGCTGACATTTAAAAATAATGGAGTTGTTTACTCGGGGTCTTTTTTCCTCCTCTGAGCAAATACACATAAAGGATCCTGTTAGGGTTTTGGTTCCGGAGTGACATTCTGGGATTTTTTTTCTCCCTTCTGCTTTTCTCTTTTGAAAGTGAAAGTTTATTATTTTTATTGATTGGCCAATTAGAGAAGCTGGTGGTCGCTTACCTGGCGGGCTGAGGAGATTCGATTACGGAGCCTCAGGAGCGAGCTCCGGTGGAGCCCTGCTCTAAAGAGACATAAAGGGACACAGTGGCAGTTAAGTCTCCTGGCACATGAAGGAGTGTAAACCATTGATCACAATACGAAATGCTGAAAACTGAGAAGGAATCCAATTTATTCTAAATAAAACTACTCTGTTCTCCAGTGACAGATTCCAGAGTCAGACACTAGAGAGGAACTGACAGCAGATGTTTTAGAGCCAAGACACAGAGAGGCTGAGTAATAGTATAGAAAAGAAATTGCTTTGAACTTCACCCCTGCTTTAAATACTTCAAATCAATAGGGTCACAGAGCTCTTTAATAGAGTGATGAGGTCTTGCCCCAGCAGATCTTCACAGTGACAAGTTGATGTGCTTCCTAGCAGCAGGGTCATAAAAATTTCAGGCTTCCCTCTGAAAGGGGGCTTTGTATCAGAGGGGTCCATTTGGAGTAACTCCCTTGTATGGCCACTCTCAAAAGCTGAGTCCTAATAGTCTACATCTAAATGGGACTGACCTCATGAATTACCTCAAGAAACTTAATCTATAAACTGGCTTCTTCTTATGCAGACTGATGAATTCTTGTTTATTCCTAAATGGCTGTCACAAAACCTATTCATCAAACTCTTAACGGGAGAGAGAGTCTCACATAATCCTGCTTCAAGTGCGGCACCATTAAATAATCATTAGACTTCATTGCTGGTCTTGAGACCCACTCCAAATCCACAAAGCAAGCTTTTTACCATTCATCAGAACTGCATTTAGATGAGATTTTGACCTGATAAAAAAGGGTGTTTTTTGTCACTATCAGTTTCATGGCTGTGTTCTTTCTCCTTTCAGAGGCAGTGGTGGGGTTTATTTTTTTTTTTTCCCTTTCCTTAACAAAAGTAAAAGAAAATAAAGGCAGATGGCCAACTCTTTCCAATATCCGTTTGCTTTATTTGAGCAGTTTAATGTAGTGAAACAGAGTGAAATGTTGCTACTTGCTAAATGGTAAACAACGCCATTACCCAGAATTCAGCAGCAGACTGATACAAAACAGGGTGCTGGTGATTAATTAAACTGTTGTTGTAATTGTAATGCATGATACATAATAGATAGTGTGCTGTGTATTTTAAAAGCTGCAAATTAGCAAATAATAACTTCCCTACATAGCACATCTCCATTCCATGCTGTTAATGCACAAATAATCAAAAATAAAAGGTCATTACTTCTAACGAATAAAAAGAATGTGTTTGATTTTCCTTATCCTGCAACCATGTGCTGTAGGAGTCATTTATTGTGGGGCAGTGGATCAAACATCCTGCAGAATAAATGTAGCCTTTTTKTTTTTATTTATTTTTCTTCCCTGAAGTGCCTCTTGGGTGCAAACRCACTGTTTTCATTATTAATCAATAATGATTAGAATGATCAGCCTGAGCTGCAGGATTCAAGGGGCTGGTTCTGAGCTGTTGCAGTCGTAATTGTTACTATTTCCATTAAAAGAGCAAAGTTCACGTTCAGCAAATAGCTGCAAGTGGCTGCTCTAATTCATGCGGAGAATTCAAGCGTGTCTCCCCTGGAGAGATAGGCTGAGGTTCCTTTCCCCATTCTCTGTAACACCAAAGCATATACCTTACTCCAAGCCTGATAGCGTCACTCATTCTACYGGGACAATGCCTGTCTTTAAGTTTAAACACGTGCCTGAATGCCTGGCTAAGCTTGGCCTAAGTCCCTGTCATGAGTCGGGTTTGAGACGATGATAAAACAGGCTTAGCCTGATCATTTCTCTTCTCTGTTTACTCAGCGTCTGTTAGCCAAGGCAAGATGCTCTGACTCTGAGGGTTTTCTCACTCCTTGCCAAAGAGCTCAAAATCTGATTCTTCCTCATTGTGCATTTCTGCTGGGGCAACTAGTACGCTGTCTTTTCCACTAATTGAATTTTTGGTGCCAATCTTTCCTATGCAATGTAAAGATCGGTTGTAAATGAGCAAGGCGTGATTAGCTGTTGCAAAACTTGTCAGCCTCAAAGTTTTCCTTTCAGACTCCCAATTCTCCTCTGCTGTTGTAGCTGTTCCACACRTGTTATTGGGAAGATTGCTCTTGTACTGTGCTGTATTACATCAAAGAGTTATTCAATGGCATAATTGTTCCAAATTGTTATCACAGGGCAACTGTGTAGGATAATTAATAAAATGGAATAATTTTCCCTTCAATTTTATTCTCACTCATGAAATAATAGGACTTGCAGAAAAAAAATTCGCTAAAAACATAAAACCTCAGACCCCTTTCATCTCTTATGCTGTTTTTATCATCTTTGTTTTGAATACTTAGATACCTCTAAGTAATTGGCAAATGATCAATGCACTAGTCTTCTGTCTGATYAAGCTTTTCTGCCTTGCCTAATACAGGTCTTCTGGTACCCTATCCACATAGGTGGTTGCTTGGTTTCTGCTCCRTTCTCAGGTACTGACTGAGAGGAGAGTATTGAGGGGAGATAGCGAAGGATAGAGGKGGGAAGCAAAGTACAACTGCTGCCTGTGTTTACAGAATAAGGTTCACAGGATTATGTGTCTCAGAGAAATTATAATAAGATTCTGTGGGTACGTGATGTACTGTACTGCCGTGTGTGCATAAGAGATGCACATAGGTCTTGACATTCATATTTATTCATAYGGGATTCTGAAATGGCATGAAATACAGCATAAAATCCGAGGCTAGTAATAAGGATGGAGGATGACAGTGGAGTCTGATGCCTTAATTAATGCAAAGGCTATCCCTGACTTTTGAGAAAGGGCAAGTTCTCCTGCCTACCCCCATGCTGCTGCCATCGTCTGCCGTGCAGGGAGATGGGGATCCTTGGACAGAATGCAAGGGAAAAATGCTTTAGTGTGGCTGTGCACTGCTGTTAGAGGGCAGAATAAACATCCGTCTGCTACCTTTTTATATCCTCCCTGCCGTTCCCCTGATCTAAGGCAGTGTTGTTTACTCATGCTGTTTAGTTTCCCTCTCCTTCAACTCCTTCTTTGATTCCCTCTGTGAGGGATGTGGGAATGCCTGTAATACCTTTTATGAATATTATATGTTCCATCTGCTTTTTGGAGTGCTATTGCATTGCTTACAATATTATAAGGGTTAATTCCAATAAGAGCATACAGCACATAGCAAAGAAAACAAGTTGGGATAGCAGAGATCTGCTGAATAAGGAAAGGAGGTGGCATTTATATTTTACCTTTCCTTACTCAAAAGCTTCGTTTGGGATGTGGTTATTAAGGAAGAATACAAGGCTGTGAGATATGAGAAAAATAAATTTTGCTGTTGTGAAACAGAAATCATAATCAAGMTAGTTTAAGCTGAGGTAGTATCTGGGCTAAGCAAAATTTGTCTAAGCCTTCAGTAGGGCTGGTGTGGGTATGAAGCTGGTGAGGAATTTACTCCCTTAGGAGGCTGCATTCCTACTGCTGAGGTTAAGCAAGGCTTTGGAAAGGGTGCAATGGCTTTCTGTGTCTGGACTCCTATCACAGCTTATGGAGGAAAAGCTCATGGATGAAGAGTGGTGTCAGGGTCAGGTGAGTTAGTCGTACAAGACACTGAACAACCCATCTTGCTCAAAGAGGGGATTCCGATTTCATGCTGGGGAACTGAAATAGCCATGGATCAAGGACTTAGAGGGGACATTTGCTCTGATCCATTTCCAGCTCTTCTTCTTTAGCTGCAACAACCACCCAAGATAAACATCATCTTTGAGAAGTGTCCTTATCTGGACACTTCTGATTAACAGCAAAGCACACCTCCCTCATCCTGTTCTTCTATTCTCTGCTTTGATGATTTTGTGTTCTCTTGCATCTCTTCCTAGCCTACTATTTTTCTTGTCTGCAGCACTTTTGCAATTCTTACCTGGCTTCCTATCAGTACACAAGCCACCATCTACCAGAAATATTATCTGAATTTTTGTCCAGCTTTCTGCCTTATCTTCTTCCCTTTGCCTAACTCCTGAATCTTAATTTAGTCAGAAGTACTCTAAGGAGGAAATTCATTAGCCTGCCGTTATTGAATTTGCCATGAATTTAGTTTGTCCTGTGCTTAGGTTAGTTAGTGTTTCCTCAGCATTTTGTTTTTGCAGCAGTGGTTTGGAATATGTATATGTTTTGATCCAAATTTAACACAGTTCTTACACGTTCCGGATGTGGCTCCCTCAATCACCTTCATGTACTGACTCTTAAAGATGTGCTAAGGTCTGTCTTGAGGCACCTATGAAGTTGCACCAGKATTGCTGCTATTAAGTGATTTAGGTCGTGGATAACAATTTACCACCATTTTACCAACAAAAGCATGGATTTCACTGGCTATGTGACCGCTGCAGGAGCAGTTTGATATGGAGGTGATGCTTACCCATAGGATGTGTAATGCCACACAAAACACCAGGCATTTTCTACAGAGAAATGTAGAGGTTCTGCTTCTCAGGCTGGGAATTATGGGGATCCAGACTCACAGGAGAAGACATGTTTCTCACTCCATGAAAATTGTTTGTGAAAATACCTAACTAAAAGAATATTTACACTATGGGAAAACTGCAGAAAATGAACTCAGAGGTTAGATCTGGTCACTTTGAAAAATTATAGAGAACTGCTTATGCTTACTTTTGACCCCTATTAACCTTATAAGGTGCTTTCAAGGAAATATAGGCCTCTCCTAGAGTACAATATCCTCATGACTAAGTCTTGATAGATTCCTTACTTACCTATGAAGTCGCTTTAGCATCTCCAATTTATCTAACTTAGCTTCTCTCCTTCCTGCTCTTCCTTTTAATCAGCCACTGCTTTACTCTCTAATTTCTTCATTTAATAGGTTATTTTCAATGACATTAACCCTTGCACTCCTTGATTTTTTGTATTTTTTTTTTCCTTCATGGATACATTAAAGATGGTCCATTCTCGGGATAGTATTGCTATGTATCTAGGAAGTATTCTTGAATTCTAAAGTCAGAATGTTAAAGTTTTTTCAGGATCATTTATCAGAGCTAACACCCTAATTGCAACAAAACGTCACTTCCACTATATGTGAAGATCTGACGTACATTTGACTGGGCATCTCAATCTCACATCACCTCAGAGCTGGAAATGTGTCTAGTGGCAATTATTCAGATTAAATACAGAATTCTTTTGCCTTTAAAATGCATATTAAATGATCAGATAGCAGGCATTTTGTTATATGAAGAAAGTTTGCACATACTTAYCAAGACTTTCTATGATGTGACAAATTACTATTACCTAGTAAAAGTAAGAAGAGATTAGAGAATATCTGGCCTTTTGTTTTATGGCAGTAAGAAAGGGAAAAGAAGTTTCCTTTATCACATTTCGTATCGGACTCTTATGTTCAGATCCAGGACACTTTTTTAGTTTATGTGTAAGCCAATAAAAAATGTTTATTAAAGAAAAGAATGCAAGGAAGAATTAAGTGGGAAAATTTATATCAAACCCGAGCCAGTTTGAAATGACTAAACGCCCAAATGTTGCCAGGCTTAGTCAATGTGTGATGAGGAAGAGCTGCTTGATTGTGAGAATTTCATACTGAGGCTTTCTAAGATTCCCACAGTGTTCAAGGTTTTCACATGTTGTGATAGCATGTTAACAACACTACTTTATTAACTCCTTACTATTTTTCTGCTATGCCTGGTATGCTGAGAAAACTACAAATCCCTTGTTTCCATCATACCTGGCACCTCGCTGTCTGGATAAAATTCAGCAAAGATGCAGGTGCCCCAAAAGGTTGGTGGACTTCATTAATCTGAAGGGTGCATAGTCATCAGTTTCTCTGCTGAGAATCTGCTGGCTTGTTATGGTGTTCTTCATCTCTGCAGACACAAGGTGTTTTAAAGGCTGTTTTACCTGGTTTTGCTCAGCTGCCATGCTGGTTTACTGATGAATTGGAAAGGAGGTCATGAAAGAAAAGAATCTAAAATCATCTTATGGGACAAATATGTTCATGCCAAAGTGTGATCATCCGAGGCTAACAAAGTTTTGATATCTTAGGTTAAGGATATGTGTTGAACAGAGGGAAAAACAGAATCTATTAGCATGTTGGCAAAGTCAAATGCAGCATAAATGTTTTTGGAATTAAATCGCTTAGGCCATGAGAACTGACACCAACAAAAGTGAAACAATTTTTTTTTTTCCTGTTAATAGTCTGCCAGTGGATTCATCATTTGTCTTTGGATACAGCGCTTACCTCTTTAGGAAGAGGGAGCACCATAGAGCCGTGAGGTCTGGATTTTGTCGTTGTTGCCTTGCAGAAACATCATTTCACAGCATTTCTCTTGGCCCTGGCTCCCCACTGGCAAGGAGACAATGGGGGTTGTCACTAACTCCATGGCAGGGAGACACGTGAGGGTCTGGTGAGGTCCCTGCTCATGCTGTTGAATGTTGATGGTTGCAATTTAAATAGCTGTTGTTATAAGATCTCCTTTTTCGGGGAGAGAGGGCAGGTTATTGAGGAATTGTGTGACTGGGCTTGTGTCAAAAACTGCATCAGTTTTATTGGTCTGGGAGCTCTGCCTAACATTGAGTAAAAACATGAGTAAAACATGTCCAACATGATTTTACTGTAAATGTCAGACTTAGCCGATCTTAAAGTATTTTTGACAAGCAAGTAGTTCTTTGTAGGACTAGCTGGAACTTGCTTTGAAGTAGCTTTGCTGATTTTTTTATACTGCAAGAGCTCAAAGGTCAGTAGATTTATCCATTCGAAGGTCTCTGTGAAGAGGTCAGCTCAAAGCTTCACTCTGTTTTATTTCTTATTCAAGCGAACGTGGGGCAACAGCAGAGGTTAGTTAGGAGATAGGATTACAGTGTCTCCAGTGTGAAGAAAGGTGCACCTCTGAATGTCCCCATTATGGCTAGTCTCATGTGAACAAATGGTCTAATTCATGAATAGCGAGGCTTGGATGAGACCTCAGTGGTCAAAACAGAAGTTACCCAGAATTTTATCATCTGCACTCTTAAGCAGTGATATAAAAGTATTTTCTATAATTTTTTTTTTTGAGGGGGACCTGGACAACTAAGTTGATCCACATTTGACCTGTTACATCTGCGATACTGGATTSCTGAGAAAGAATTGGTGCTGAAAATTTTACTTCTGTTCTCTTTCATGTGAACATAACCTTTAGTTTCAGACATGATTCCTGTTCTGCTTATCCATGTTACTTGGAGATCAGGCAACTGCAATRTGTTCTACTTGCAGCTATTCCTGGAGGGAATTTGAAAGCATGAGCTATCCCACTTATCAAAATTGGGGAACATTTAGCACTGATGTTCCATGAGCTGCTGCGATTCCTTGAGGTCTCCTGGGGGGAATTCAAGGTGATGGTACTGACCCTTATAAACCCAAAAGGTCTGTCCCAGCTTATTAGTGCCTTCTCTCCATGCAGTATTCCACAGCTGTAATTGRGGAAACTTTCAGACTGGAAGTATCTCGGGATAGCTTTTTGACTGTGTAAGAACCAGGATTTTTTAGTCTTTGTATATACTTCCAAGTATGTCAGGTTTGGGATAAGCATTATGGGAAGTATTGTGACAAAGGATTGATGGGTTGTTCATTATCATAGTAGAATATATCCTGAAAACAGTTTTATTTCTTCATAACTTTGCTGGTAAGCAATTTAATATGACTATAATTTAGTTCAGACAGACAGCCCCCTGGCAAAAAAAAAAAAAAAAAAA
>NW_020455910.1:347306-353319 GCF_003342845.1 Nothoprocta perdicaria | reverse complement strand
AAAAAAAAAAAGAGCCAAACTCAGTCAAGGATATGGGAAAATGTAATTTTAGCTCAAACCCTGGAAGAGCAACTGTGAAAGGACTGTCCTGCTTGCCTCGAACCTAAACTGTAAAACAACCAGCCTCACAATCTCTGTTTAGTTTCCAACACTAGACCCATTCCCCAGACTTTGAGCAAGTAGTGCATGCCTGGGGCTATTGATAGTGACGGTATGCTCAGCTGCTGAGATGAACTGATCTTCTTCAGGAAAACTGGTCATTAAAGAGCATTGCCCATCTAAGTACCTCCGCTGGGATAAGGCTCATAAATACATGGGAAAAAATATATGTATATGTATATAAAATCTGCTGATGCTTGTTGTAGAAGTCATTCTATTGCTTAAAAGCAGATGCTTATAGGAATAAAACTGATTCTTCCATTTTATAAACTTTATAGACTAGAAATCTGTAACTCTTAATTTTTAAACATAAGATATCTGGACTCATCCACAGGAAACTAGGAAACTTTCCTTTTTTTTTTTTTTTTTTGTCATTTTCACTGATCTGCTTCTTCTGGAGCTGGATGCTCAAGCAATCTGGTACCTCAGTCACAGTGTGGAGAAAGTTTTCGGGCACAAGGGTGAGGGGTGATGTGTTATAAATAGAGCAGTTACCAATCGTYACAATTTTGCAGCAGGATGATTTATCACCATATGAAAGTTTTCTTAACAGAGAACAGAGTAACACAAAGGCATGGCTATGCCTTATAGCCTAGTGTCAGAAAAGTATACACACTGGGGTATAACTGTCATTGCCGTCCTGCGGGAGAAGCCTCTGTGCGATCTCCGGAGTGAATAAATGTGGACATGGGGAAACACAGGGAGGATTTATCTGCAACTTGGAAATCTTATTAAGGAGTCTCGTTTGCTCTGTATGAACTGAGGCTGTCAGATTCCATGCCATGTTCAATATGTTTGTGTGGGTTCTTTGTAAAATAGACTACTCTGAATTAGAAAAGGGAGGGAAAAGATAAAGTATTATTTGAATACAATTGCTAATCCCACAGGATTCCTGTTTTGTATGAATTTTCCTCCTGGATAATAAAGGTCTTTGACCTACACAGTAAGAGCCCATGTGACTAGACAAAAGAAAAATTGCACGAAGCTTTCAAGTTACTCAAGTTTATCTGAGTAATAACAACTCCTGAAGGAATGACAGAAATATTCTTTTCCTTCCTCCCTTCCCTGTTTATAGCTCTGACCTGCACTTCTTCAGCACTTCAAACAAAGCCAGAAACTCTGTATTTGCTCTGCCTGGATTTTGTTATTTTAGGTTACTTGTGTGACAGTGGAGTCTTCTCAGATTGCTCTTATCTACATTGACTCGGAGAGATGTTAAACCTCAGAGCCCTGTGAGCCCACGCACCATCAGAGCAACTATCATAGCACAAGTTGGCCTCTAAAGATATAAACAAATCTCCCAGTATCTAAAGGTAATAAAATACAGATGACTTTAAGATCTATTTGATAGTTTTGTACTGAATAGCTTCTCTCTGAAGTATCTTAGATGGTGTTCTTTTGATATACATGAGATCAAGAAAGTAGTATAATAGGGCAATCCTTTAACCTGCTTCTAATAATCATATCATTTTAACAGTGTGCATTATTTCATTTCTGGAACAACTTCTCTTGCATGTCAGGCATACTCAGAAATGTCTGCTAGTATATTAAACACAGCACTGTTTTACAACATCAGTGAGTGTATGAAAAGCAAAGTATTCAAGTCAATGGCTAAAATAAATGGAGAAAATTTGCCATGGAGTTGTGTCTTTGAGTCTTTTTTGAGCATCCAGGGCCTCTGTTACACAGAGAAGTTTGAGGCTCAAAATATATAATGACCTATCACTTCTGCATGATCTTCCTGCTCACTTCGTAAGCTGGTATCACTGTCCAGGTAGAGGCCTGCACTCGGTCTYCAGTCTTTACACAGTTAGCTGAGGCAGCTAAACTAGATCTTGCTTGTCCTCAGCTCCTCTGGAGTCAAAGGAGAAAGCTCCAAAGTCAGCTCAGTCCACCAAACTTCTAGCCACCCTCTGGTAGTGCCTAGCTCTGAAGGCCTGGACGTCATTTCCAGAATGTCAACCACCTGCAATTTTTTTCTGTGCTTGGAGACACCACATCCCTGCCAGATACTAGCCTATCTCAGCCTTCCTCCGTTCTTCACCTCTGCTCGTGCACAAATGTCACGTTGTCCATGAGATGTACAGTTAACAACCACATACGTGTCCCACCATATCATGTCAAAAGAAGATACGTGCACTGTGGGCATTGCAGAGCACCTAGAAGGCATGAAGCATGGGATGCCCTCCTGCACAGGGCACTTGTATGAGATACATGATACCCACTCATATATGCCACAAGTCTTTTTTGCTGCTCTGGTCCTGCTGTCCTGGGCCAGGGGAATGGTGCAAAGACAGAACTCACAGCTTTTCGATCCTTAAAAGAGAGACACGAAAGATGGATTGACCTTTAACACAACACAGCATTCTCTGCAGCACAAGGTCTCAACCTCAAGTGGCTCTAAATTATTCAGTTCAGTAGTTCGGCCAGGAAAAGCAGAAAACCACTAGCCATTGGGCTGGAGACTGCCCTGAATCTGACTTTAGCTGTCGGGACTCACTGTGTCACTCTAGGCAGGGTAACTGGGACGTCCAAGATGATTCCTGATTCGACTGGTTAAGGTGAATCCTGAATTCTTAAGATCTAACACCAAACAAATCTGCCCGTTGCTGTGGTGTCTGTATTAAAAAGATGCCCTGGGACAACRATTGCTATTGGACTCCTATAGTGGGGAAAAAACAAAGATACAGTTTTTGCTCCAAAAGCTGAAAATAAGGAGGAAAGCAATACCAAAAAAGTACACTATGCACTTCTTGGAAGATGGAAATGAGGAATTGATAATCCCTGTGGCAAATAGGTTGCATGGCATGTGGCATGTATGTGACCTCATCTGTGCCTATAAAATCACAGAAAGGTGAGAGCCATATATGAAGGAGATTCTCTCACCTTTCCTCTCACTATATGACTTTAGTTCATTTCTTTTTCAATTTCCTGGTTACATTAAACCCAGCCTGCTGAAGTACTTCCCATTACTCCAGCTATTACATGTTACTCAGTTGATTTTTAGAGGAAAAACAAGGCTCCCCGTGGGCCCTATGCACATCTCTAAAGCAGCATTGCACATGCTTGCAAGGTGGCAGCCCTTAATGCTGCAATGAGGGCATCATCTATCAAGGTGGCCCTGTCAAGCCCCCAGGCCTGCTACCTGGGCTGTGCGGGAGCCCACCAAAGGAACTGCCAGGGTCAGACCACAGCTCCTCCACATTCCCATGGGATTTTGCTCAGCCCTGGCCAATTGCTAGGCTTTTTGCTCGGAGGCCTACCAAGTTCCTGCTAAACCACCTCTGCTTTTCCCCATCCTTCAGGGCTAGCACATTGAGCCCATATTGTGGGGTTCTGTTTTCCAAGAAAGCTTTGGAGAACAGGGAAGTTGACTTCAGGTGACTTTTAAGAGTGATCTTGCTAGCTGAAGTTGTATGTTCCCTTATTTCTTTCCTCTCCCCCTCTTATAATTAAYTACCCATAATATAGGTTTTTGTAGATACCAAATTCTCTGGTCTCACTTTCAGATGTAGTTGCATTAGGATGAGAATCAGGCCCAATGGTTATATTTAGAAGGAAGAAATATATTTCTTCTCTCCTACAACGTGAAACTTTTCCTTGAGGAGATTTTGTTATGTTACGATCCAAGTCCTGCTATTTGGCACAGCAAGTAATTATTGTACAGTTACTGATTTTCTGACTCACCCCTTTGCAGATCAGTTCTGCTTCTTCGGATTCATTACAAGCCTCAAGGAGCTGAGCAGAAAAACAGCGTGTCCCACCTTCACATGTCAGATAGTAAAGCTTAGTCATGCAGCTTAAAATAAAGTAAGCAAGGGGCAGATGGCAAAAAGGACAAAATGTGGCTTATTTAATCTGCTTGTGTTTGCAAGGAAGTAATTGTCTTCTAGGCTCCAGAAAACAGAGTGCTACCAGAAGACAAACAATGAAACCTCTCTTTCCAGGGCACATATGACACTATTTGTATAGCTTTGACAGGAGACTGCAGTTAATTCAGGGCTTTCAGTAAAATCTACATTCTCCATACATAGAGAATAAAACACCTTCCCTGAATTGGGAAGCTGAGTTGACCTGCTTCCTCTTCCTCATGTGGTCAGTTCACCCAGAGAAATTGTAATCCTCTTTTGAGCCCAAACAGTAAAAATGTCTTTAACAAAATAGCTTTTCCAACATAAAACTAGTACATGAGGAAACAAGGCACTAAGTGCTACAATAACTTGAAATACATAATACTGTTAGAAACAATGACTATAGGCTTGACAGTTTCCATCAAACTGGCACCAATTTAAAGCTTTTAGTAACTGCAGTCATTACTGTATGCAGAGCTGTTAAGTAATGAGTCACATTGCTACATTTTGTTTTGTACTGACTAAACATGAAAGAACAGCACAAATGCTGAAAGTACAGTTGCTGATGAACTGTTTAGTTTTAAAAGTGTCCTAGAAGTTTTATTCAGTTACCTTTAGTCAATGGATGTATTATAGTATTATAGCATGGCTCTCCATGGGGTGAAAGAATGGCTTTCTGGCCCCAGATAAATGAGACATATTTTATATCTACTCTGTCACTAATTCATTGACGAGGGGCCCAGCTCTAAACAAAAGCAGATGGACAGCCTGATTCAAACTAAAAAAAAAAAAAAAAAGAAACAAAAAACATTGAAAAGTCTTTGTTTTAATGTTTTTAGGTGTTTTTGGCCAGGCAGCACTTTCTAAAGATGCCAAAGCTGTCAATGCATTACATTTAATACTCTGTTGAAAGCTATAGAGGACTCAACTAACTCTAGAGGGTGCTATATGTATTTGTACCTGATAACTGCAAAGCATACRTAACTAGAGAGAATGAAATATGAAAACGTGATGGTGCCATACCAAGTTGTTGCATTTTGTTAAATTTCCAAACTTGAGTTTAAGTAATTTTTAGGAACCCTTTTAAAACTGAGAATAAGGTACTGAGAACACGGCTACAATGATTAGGTGGGGGAAGCATCTGTGTGAGAGAGGAGAGGCTGGAGCTAAAACCCTTGAAGGGGAAAACATGGCTAAGTGGACCATTGCTTGGGTGTAGTAGAGCATTTCCTATGTCTTATTTTTCATGGGACTCTTGAAGTAGTCCARATTGGCTGTCCTATCTTGCTGGCCATAAGTACAGCTATTTGTATATACTGAACTTTAATCAGCATATAATCTGAATTGTGCTCAGTTGCCCTCTAAAATCTTTATCCATCTCAATTCTTGATGTTCAATTTTTTTKTGTGTTTAAAGGTCCACTTTGGGGCTTTCCTAAAGGCACAAACATCTTTCCAGCAAAGCACAGCTCAGCACCACCTTCATACTTTGGCCACAGTTACTTCTTTGGGGCTTGATAGGTTTCTCTATTTATRTCTTGAAGAAAAAATTTTGTGAAAAAGGGACAAGTGCCACGTCAGAACTGACATGGCCAAAAAGAGCGGGTCACCTTCACTTCTGTTCACCATATTGTGTCCAAACCTGAGGAGGGATAAACCTATTGCATGCTTCTAGTCATCCTCAGCATTTATTTTTTGTTTAGAGGTTTCAGCATAGGTTACACCACCACAAAAAAAAAAAAAAAAAAAAGAGAAAAAAATTGCTTGGCATGAGGAATATACAGTATAGATAAATTAGATAAATTACTTTTCAAAGGGGAAAACCGCTCTCTGAAATACCGAAGTAGCAAAGCAGGTCTCAGAGTGACCTGACATGACCAGACAGAGGCAACTGCTGTAGTTTCAACATACTTGCACGTTACAAAATTTCTTCCAGACACACACGGGTTACCTAATATAACACACATAATGTAATATGTACATAATTTACATAAGGTAACAATT